>NC_041383.1:683169542-683179858 GCF_002162155.2 Triticum dicoccoides | reverse complement strand
AAGGAGGAATCCTACTCCTACTAGGAGGAGGATTCCTCCTCCCTTGGCGCGCCCAAAGGGGCCGGCCGGCCTCCCCCTCCCTCCTTTATATACGGGGGCAGGGGCACCCCATAGACACACAAGTTGATCTTCGTGATCGTTCCTTAGCCGTGTGCGGTGCCCCCTTCCACCATATTCCACCTCGGTCATATCGTCGCGGAGTTTAGGCGAAGCCCTGCGCCGGTAGAACATCATCATCATCACCACGCCGTCGTGCTGACGAAACTCATCTCCGGAGCTCGGCTGGATCGGAGGCCGGAGATCGTCATCGAGCTGAACGTGTGCTGAACTCGGAGGCTCCGTACGTTCGGTGCTTGGATCGGTCGGATCGTGAAGACGTACGACTACATCAACCGCGTTGTGATAACGCTTCCGCTTACGGTCTACGAGGGTACGTGGACATACACTCTCCCCTCCCGTTGCTATATCATCACCATGATCTTGCGTGTGCGTAGGAATTTTTTTGAAATTACTACGTTCCCCAACAGTCTTTGGTATCTAATATTGTTGCAAAACCAAAGAAATGCATTATGCTAGTTCAATTTAAGTTGCAAATCTAAGTTTTGTGGGCTGGGAGGACTTCGCCAGATCAGACGCCGCAAAGCCGACCCGTAAATAAGCATCTTTCGGGAATATCCTTTTTACGGGTCCATTATGCGGGGTCTGCACCTGTGGCCGTCCGCGCCGGCCCGCAAAGGCGTTTTTGCACGAACTGCTAACACGTTTTGCGGGCCGGGAGGATGCAGGGTCTGCTAGAGTTGCTCTAAACATGGAAAATTTAGTTATTTTTTGCAACACTCCCATGGAAATATTTTATGATGATTTTTTCTTACTTAACCATGGCAAATTTAGTTTAGACCATGGCACTTCTCCGAACATGACAAAATTTTTAGTTAGACCATGGCAAGTTTAGTAATTAGACCATGGCAAAAAACATGGGAGATGTTTCACGTGTTCGGTACAACCAGCCTGACAAATCTTTATCTTAGAATAGTGTCTTACCATGGCAACTATTTTAGCTCTGCGTGTACACTATTTTGTACCATGTGTGTGCATCATGGCAATTTATTCACATTTTTACATGAAGTGTTTTTTTAGCATCATTGCAATTTTTTAACTGAATGCACTTAAATCTTTTTTTTGCATCATGGCAATTCATTCACATTTTTGCCATGAAGTGTTTTTTAGCATCATGGTAATTTTGCATACATTTTTGCCATCATGGCAATTTTACACACAATTCACCTTAACTTTTCTTTTTTTTGCTGTATCATGGCAAGTAATGTATGTGCATCACGACAATTTTTAGATGGTTTTTTGCCATGATGTATTTTTACATGGCAATTTTATTCACATTTCTTTTGCCATGAAGTGTTTTTTAACATCATCGCAAAATTAGTGTGTCGTCCTGATGTATTTTTAATCATAACGGCAAAAAATCATTTCTTATGAAGGGGTTTTCTCAGCACCATGGCAAATGGTTTGCACATCATGGCAATTTTACACACAGTTTTTCATCACGACAATTTCATAGACTAAATTTGCTAGAATGTGTTTTGTTAGCATCATCACAAATTTCTATAAGTTTTGTTCCGGTCCCCATGGCAAATTTTAATAAAAAAAGTTTTCGAAACATGAAAACTTTTTTACTGTTCACATGGAAAGCTAGGATTTTTTTTGCTCTCATTCATGGCAACTGTCTATGATACTCCATGACAAATTGACAAATATATTATACTAGTCATGTTCGTGACAAATTTACAAATAAAATATACTAGTCATATGACGACTTTATTTTGCTAGATTAATCGCAGTTTTTGTTCTATGTATCATGGCAAATTTACCATCAAAAGGACAACTTCTATCCAGGGTTAAGCTATTTTTTGATCTGTGTATTTGTCGCTGGGCC
Organism: Triticum dicoccoides; assembly: GCF_002162155.2. NCBI lineage: Eukaryota > Viridiplantae > Streptophyta > Magnoliopsida > Poales > Poaceae > Triticum > Triticum dicoccoides. Next base: position 683,177,910 of record NC_041383.1, on the reverse strand, counting down.
AGACAATCGAGTTAAAATGGCCCAGTAGAGAAGTCTAGGCCAGCATGCGTAGCCAGGAGCTCATAATTTTGAAGCTCATAAGTTGGCTAGGCATTTCTCAAAAAAAATTAAGTTGGCTAGGCTAGGTGTCACCCTCCCAGGGTAGACACATTTGGTTGGATGATCCCCATGATATTCTTGTAATTCCTATAAACATTGTCATAGATGAATAAAGCCTTCCCTACTTTACTAAAAAAATAGTGCCAGAGCTAGCAGCAGTCGCTCTGGGTTCGCTCGAGGCAAAATTTCGTGTTTTGACCCTTTTTGTGTAGTTTAGCAGGATCTGACCCCGGTTTGGAAAATTTTCAAGATTTGACCCTTTTGCTACCGCCGGAGGCCCTGGCGGTAGCGATCTACAGGCTACTGCCGCCCCTCCTGTCGGTAGGTTCCCTGACGACATCTGTCAGTTAACGGTCGTAGACATGTGGCGAAGGGACCTACCGCCGCTGACCCTGGTGGTAGGCTCTTGCAACCTACCGCCGGGCTGTCTGGCGGTAGGGTCCTGGATAAGGTTGTGAGGGGTGGGGGATGTGCTCCCCACCCACTCATTCACCCCATTCCTCTTTCGATCTCAAGCTCTCTCCCCACTTCTCCCCCACCAAATCACCCACTAGATCCCCCTTCATTGCTTGAGATTTGTCCCATGGATCATGGGCATTTGCATCACCCAAGGTACCTCTCCCATCCCCCCTTCATTTGGTTGGTTCAAATCATGCATTTTGTGTCGGGGAACGTAGTAATTTCAAAAAATTTCCTACGCACACGCAAGATCATGGTGATGATATAGCAACGAGAGGGGAGAGTGTTCGTCCACGTACCCTCGTAGACCATAAGCGGAAGCATTAGCACAATGCGGTTGATGTAGTCGTACGTCTTCACGATCCGACCGATCCAAGCACCGAATGTACGGAGCCTCCGAGTTCAGCACACGTTCAGCTCGATGACGATCTCCGGCCCTTCGATCCAGCAAAAGCTCCGGAGATGAGTTCCGTCAGCACGACGGCGTGGTGACGATGATGATGTTCTACCGGCGCAGGGCTTCGCCTAAACTCCGGGACGATATGACCGAGGTGGAATATGGTGGAAGGGGGCACCACACACGGCTAAGGAACGATCCGTAGATCAACTTGTGTGTCTATGGGGTGCCCCCCGGCCCCGTATATAAAGGAGCCAGGGGGGAGGAGGCCGCCGGCCTAAGGGGGCGCGCCAAGGGGGGAGTCCTACTCCCACCGGGAGTAGGACTCCCCTTTTCCAAGTTGGAGTAGGAGAGAAGGGGGAAAGAGGAGGAGGAGGGGAAGGAAAGGGGGGGCGCCGCCCCCCTTCCCTTGTCCTATTCGGACTAGGAGGGGGAGGGGCGCGCGGCCCCCACCTGGCTCCTTCCTCTTCTCCCTCTTGGCCCATGTAGGCCCATTAACCCCCCGGGGGGGTTCCGGTAACCTCCCAGTACTCCGGTAAAATGCCGATTTCACCCGGAACCATTCCGATGTCCAAACACAGGCTTCCAATATATCAATCTTTATGTCTCGACCATTCCGAGACTCCTCGTCATGTCCGTGATCACATCCGGGACTCCGAACAAACTTCGGTACATCAAAACTTATAAACTCATAATAAAACTGTCATCGAAACGTTAAGCGTGCGGACCCTACGGGTTCGAGAACTATGTAGACATGACCTAAAACCATTCTCGGTCAATAACCAATAGCGGGACCTGGATGCCCATATTGGTTCCTACATATTCTACGAAGATCTTTATCAGTCAAACCGCATAACAACATACGTTGTTCCCTTTGTCATCGGTATGTTACTTGCCCGAGATTTGATCGTTGGTATCCAATACCTAGTTCAATCTCGTTACCGGCAAGTCTCTTTACTCGTTCTGTAATACGTCATCTCATAACTAACTCATTAGTTATAATGCTTGCAAGGCTTAAGTGATGAGTATTATCTAGAGGGCCCAGAGATACCTCTCCGACAATCGGAGTGACAAAACCTAATCTCGAAATACATGTACCTTTGGAGACACCCGTAGTACTCCTTTATAATCACCCAGTTACGTTGTGACGTTTGGTAGTACCCAAAGTGTTCCTCCGGTAAACGGGAGTTGCATAATTCTCATAGTTACAGGAACATGTATAAGTCATGAAGAAAGCAATAGCAGAATACTAAACGATCAAGTGCTAAGCTAACGGGATGGGTCATGTCAATCACATCATTCTCCTAATGATGTGATCTCATTAATCAAATGATAACACATGTCTATGGTTAGGAAACATAACCATCTTTGATTAATGAGCTAGTCAAGTAGAGGCATACTAGTGACTATATGTTTGTCTATGTATTCACACATGTATCATGTTTCCGGTTAATACAATTCTAGCATGAATAATAAACATTTATCATGATATGAGGAAATAAATAATAACTTTATTATTGCCTCTAGGGCATATTTCCTTCAGTCTCCCACTTGCACTAGAGTCAATAATCTAGATTACATAGTAATGATTCTGACACCCATGGAGTCTTGGTGTTGATCACGTTTTGCTCGTGAGAGAGGCTTAGTCAACGGGTCTGCAACATTCAGATCCGTATGTATCTTGCAAATTTCTATGTCTCCCACTTGGACTTGGTCCCGAATGGAATTGAAGCGTCTCTTGATGTGCTTGGTCCTCTTGTGAAATCTGGATTCCTTTGCCAAGGCAATTGCACCAGTATTGTTACAGAAGATCTTCATTGGTCCCGATGCACTAGGTATGACACCTAGATCGGAAATGAACTCCTTCATCCAGACTCCTTCATTCGCTGCTTCAGAAGCAGCTATGTACTCCGCTTCACATGTAGATCCCGCCACGACGCTTTGTTTAGAACTGCACCAACTTAAAGCTCCACCGTTTAATATAAATACGTATCCGGTTTGCGATTTAGAATCGTCCGGATTAGTGTCAAAGCTTGCATCGACGTAACCCCTTACGACTAGCTCTTTGTCACCTCCATATACGAGAAACATATCCTTAGTCCTTTTCAGGTATTTCAGGATGTTCTTGACCGCTGTCCAGTGATCCACTCCTGGATTACTTTGGTACCTTCCTGCTAAGCTTATTGCTAAGCATACGTCAGGCCTGGTACACAACATTGCATACATGATAGAGCCTATGGCTGAAGCATAGGGAACATATTTCATTTTCTCTCTATCTTCTGCTGTGGCCGGGCATTGAGTTTGACTCAACTTCACACCTTGTAGCATAGGCAAGAACCCTTTCTTTGCCTGATCCATTTTGAACTTTTTCAAAATTTTGTCAAGGTATGTGCTTTGTGAAAGTCCTATTAAGCGTCTTGATCTATCTCTATAGATCTTGATGCCCAATATATAAGCAACTTCACCAAGGTCTTTCATTGAAAAACTTTTATTCAAATATCCCTTTATGCTATCCAGAAATTCTATATCATTTCCAATTAATAATATGTCATCTACATATAAAACTAGAAATGCTACAGAGCTCCCACTCACTTTCTTGTAAATACAGGCTTCTCCAAAAGTCTGTATAAAACCATATGCTTTGATCACACTATCAAAGCGTTTATTCCAACTCCGAGATGCTTGCACCAGTCCATAAATGGAACGCTGGAGCTTGCACACTTTGTTAGCACCTTTTGGATCAACAAAACCTTCCGGCTGCATCATATACAACTCTTCTTCTAGAAATCCATTCAAGAATGCAGTTTTGACATCCATGTGCCAAATTTCATAATCATGAAATGCAGCAATAGCTAACATGATTCGGACAGACTTAAGCATCGCTACGGGTGAGAAAGTCTCATCGTAGTCAACCCCTTGAACTTGTCGAAAACCTTTCGCAACAAGTCAAGCTTTATAGACAGTTACATTACCATCAGCGTCAGTCTTCTTCTTAAAGATCCATTTATTCTCAATTGCTTGCCGATCATCGGGCAAGTCAACCAAAGTCCATACTTTGTTTTCATACATGGATCCCATCTCAGATTTCATGGCCTCTAGCCATTTTGCGGAATCTGGGCTCATCATCACTTCCTCATAGTTCGTAGGTTCATCATGGTCAAGTAACATGACTTCCAGAATAGGGTTGCCGTACCACTCTGGTGCGGATCTTACTCTGGTAGACCTACGAGGTTCAGCAGAAACTTGATCTGAAGTTTCATGATCAATATCATTAGCTTCCTCACTAATTGGTGTAGTTGTCACAGGAAACGGTTCTTGTGATGAACTACCTTCCAATAAGGGAGTAGATACCGTTATCTCATCAAGTTCTACTTTCCTCCCACTCACTTCTTTTGAGAGAAACTCCTTCTCTAGAAAGGATCCGAATTTAGCAACGAAAATCTTGCCCTCAGATCTGTGATAGAAGGTGTACCCAATAGTCTCTTTTGGCTATCCTATGAAGACACATTTCTCCGATTTAGGTTCGAGCTTATCTGGTTGAAGTTTCTTCACATAAGCATCGCAGCCCCAAACTTTAAGAAACGACAACTTTGGTTTCTTACCAAACCACAATTCATAAGGCGTCGTCTCAACGGATTTTGATGGTGCCCTATTTAACGTGAATGCAGCCGTCTCTAAAGCATAACCCCAAAACGATAGCGGTAGATCGCTAAGAGACATCATAGATCGCACCATATCAAGTAAAGTACGATTACGACGTTCGGACACACCATTGCGTTGTGGTGTTCCAGGTGGCGTGAGTTGCGAGACTATCCCGCATTGTTTCAAGTGTAGACCAAACTCGTAACTCAAATATTCTCCTCCACGATCAGATCGTAGAAACTTTATTTTCTTGTTACGATGATTTTCCACTTCACTCTGAAATTCTTTGAACTTTTCAAATGTTTCAGACTTGTGTTTCATTAAGTAGATATACCCATATCTGCTCAAATCATCTGTGAAGGTGAGAAAATAACGATGTCCACCACGAGCCTCAACATTCATTGGACCACATACATCTGTATGTATGATTTCAAACAAATCTGTTTCTCTCTCCATAGTACCGGAGAACGGTGTTTTAGACATCTTGCCCATAAGGCACGGTTCGCAAGTACCAAGTGATTCATAATCAAGTGATTCCAAAAGCCCATCAGTATGGAGTTTCTTCATGCGTTTTACACCGATATGACCTAAACGGCAGTGCCACAAATAAGTTGCACTATCATTATCAACTCTGCATCTTTTGGTTTTAACACTATGAATATGTGTATCACTACTATCGAGATTCAATAAAAATAGACCACTCTTCAAGGGTGCATGACCATAAAAGATATTACTCATATAAATAGAACAACCATTATTCTCTGATTTAAATGAATAACCGTCTCGCATCAAACAAGATCCAGATATAATGTTCATGCTCAACGCAGGCACCAAATAACAATTATTTAGGTCTAAAACTAATCCCGATGGTAGATGTAGAGGTAGCGTGCCGACCGCGATTACATCGACTTTGGAACCATTTCCAACGCGCATCGTCAACTCGTCCTTAGCTAATCTTCGCTTAATCCGTAGTCCCTGTTTCGAGTTGCAAATATTAGCAACAGAACCAGTATCAAATACCCAGGTGCTACTGCGAGCATTAGTAAGGTACACATCAATAACATGTATATCACATATACCTTTGTTCACTTTGCCATCCTTCTTATCCGCCAAATACTTGGGGCAGTTCCGCTTCCAGTGTCCAGTCTGCTTGTAGTAGAAGCACTCAGTTTCAGGCTTAGGTCCAGACTTGAGTTTCTTCTCTTGAGCAGCAACTTGCTTGCCGTTCTTTTTGAAGTTCCCCTTCTTCATCCCTTTGCCCTTCTTCTTGAAACTAGTGGTCTTGTTGACCATCAACACTTGATGCTCCTTCTTGATTTCTACCTCCGCGGCTTTCAGCATCGCGAAGAGCTCGGGAATAGTCTTGTTCATCCCTTGCATATTATAGTTCATCACGAAGCTCTTGTAGCTTGGTGGCAGTGATTGGAGAATTCTGTCAATGACGCTATCATCCAGAAGATTAACTCCCAGTTGAATCAAGTGATTATTATACCCAGACATTTTGAGTATATGCTCACTGACAGAACTATTCTCCTCCATCTTGCAGCTGTAGAACTTATTGGAGACTTCATATCTCTCAATCTGGGCATTTGCTTGAAATATTAACTTCAACTCCTGGAACATCTCATATGCTCCATGACGTTTAAAACGTCGTTGAAGACCCGGTTCTAAGCCGTAAAGCATGGCACATTGAACTATCGAGTAGTCATCAGCTTTGCTCTGCCAGACGTTCTTAACGTCGTCAGTTGCATCAGCAGCAGGCCTGGCACCCAGCGGTGCTTCCAGGACGTAACTTTTCTGTGCAGCAATGAGGATAATCCTCAGGTTACGGACCCAGTCCGTGTAATTGCTACCATCATCTTTCAACTTTGCTTTCTCAAGGAACGCATTAAAATTCAATGGAACAACAGCACGAGCCATCTATCTACAAACAAACATAGACAAGCAAAATACTATCAGGTACTAAGTTCATGATAAATTTAAGTTCAATTAATCATATTACTTAAGAACTCCCACTTAGACAGACATCTCTCTAGTCATCTAAGTGATCACGTGATCCAAATCAACTAAAGCATGTCCGATCATCACGTGAGATGGAGTAGTTTCAATGGTGAACATCTCTATGTTGATCATATCTACTATATGATTCACGCTCGACCTTTCGGTCTCCGTGTTCCGAGGCCATATCTGTATATGCTAGGCTCGTCAAGTATAACCTGAGTATTCCGCATGTGCAACTGTTTTGCACCCGTTGTATTTGAACGTAGAGCCTATCACACCCGATCATCACGTGGTGTCTCAGCACGAAGAACTTTCGCAACGGTGCATACTCAGGGAGAACACTTCTTGATAATTAGTGAGAGTTCATCTTAAAATGCTACCGTCAATCAAAGCAAGATAAGATGCATAAAGGATAAACATCACATGCAATCAATATAAGTGATATGATATGGCCATCATCTTCTTGTGCTTGTGATCTCCATCTTCGAAGCACCGTCATGATCACCATCGTCACCGACGCGACACCTTGATCTCCATCGTAGCATCGTTGTCGTTACGCCATCTATTGCTTCTACGACTACCGCTACCGCTTAGTGATAAAGTAAAGCAATTACAGGGCGTTTGCATTTCATACAATAAAGCGACAACCATATGGCTCCTGCCAGTTGCCGATAACTTCGGTTACAAAACATGATTATCTCATACAATAAAATATAGCATCACGTCTTGACCATATCACATCACAACATGCCCTGCAAAAACAAGTTAGACGTCCTCTACTTTGTTGTTGCAAATTTTACGTGGCTGCTACGGGCTTAGCAAGAACCGTTCTTACCTACGCATCAAAAACCACAACGATAGTTCGTCAAGTTGGTGTTGTTTTAACCTTCGCGAGGACCGGGCGTAGCCACACTCGATTCAGCTAAAGTGAGAGAGACAGACACCCACCAGCCACCTTTAAGCACGAGTGCTCGTAACGGTGAAACCAGTCTCGCGTAAGCGTACGCGTAATGTCGGTCCGGGCCGCTTCATCTCACAATACCGCCAAAACAAAGTATGACATGCTGGTAAGCAGTATGACTTGTATCGCCCACAACTCACTTGTGTTCTACTCGTGCATATAACATCAACGCATAAAACCTAGGCTCGGATGCCACTGTCGGGGAACGTAGTAATTTCAAAAAATTTCCTACGCACACGCAAGATCATGGTGATGATATAGCAACGAGAGGGGAGAGTGTTCGTCCACGTACCCTCGTAGACCGTAAGCGGAAGCGTTAGCACAACGCGGTTGATGTAGTCGTACGTCTTCACGATCCGACCGATCCAAGCACCGAACGTACGAGCCTCCGAGTTCAGCACACGTTCAGCTCGATGACGATCTCCGGCCCTCCGATCCAGCAAAGGCTCCGGAGATGAGTTCCGTCAGCACGACGGCGTGGTGACGATGATGATGTTCTACCGGCGTAGGGCTTCGCCTAAACTCCGCGACGATATGACCGAGGTGGAATATGGTGGAAGGGGGCACCGCACACGGCTAAGGAACGATCCGTAGATCAACTTGTGTGTCTATGGGGTGCCCCCTGGCCCCGTATATAAAGGAGCCAGGGGGAGGAGGCCGCCGGCCTAAGGGGGTGCGCCAAGGGGGGAGTCCTACTCCCACCGGGAGTAGGACTCCCCTTTTCCAAGTTGGAGTAGGAGAGAAGGGGGAAAGAGGAGGAGGAGGGGAAGGAAAGGGGGGGCGTCGCCCCCCTTCCCTTGTCCTATTCG
>NC_041383.1:683164961-683169142 GCF_002162155.2 Triticum dicoccoides | reverse complement strand
GGGGGGGGGGGGTTCCGGTAACCTCCCGGTACTCCGGTAAAATGCCGATTTCACCCGGAACCATTCCGATGTCCAAACACAGGCTTCCAATATATCAATCTTTATGTCTCGACCATTCCGACACTCCTCGTCATGTCCATGATCACATCCGGGACTCCGAACAAACTTTGGTACATCAAAACTTATAAACTTATAATAAAACTGTCATCGAAACGTTAAGCGTGCGGACCCTACGGGTTCGAGAACTATGTAGACATGACCTAAAACCATTCTCGGTCAATAACCAATAGCGGGACCTGGATGCCCATATTGGTTCCTACATATTCTACGAAGATCTTTATCGGTCAAACCGCATAACAACATACGTTGTTCCCTTTGTCATCGGTATGTTACTTGCCCGAGATTTGATCGTCGGTATCCAATACCTAGTTCAATCTCGTTACCGGCAAGTCTCTTTACTCATTCTGTAATACGTCATCTCATAACTAACTCATTAGTTATAATGCTTGCAAGGCTTAAGTGATGAGTATTACCGAGAGGGCCCATAGATACCTCTCCGACAATCGGAGTGACAAAACCTAATCTCGAAATACGCCAACTCAACATGTACCTTTGGAGACACCTGTAGTACTCCTTTATAATCACCCAGTTACATTGTGATGTTTGGTAGTACCCAAAGTGTTCCTCCGGTACACGGGAGTTGCATAATTCTCATAGTTACAGGAACATGTATAAGTCATGAAGAAAGCAATACCAGAATACTAAACGATCAAGTGCTAAGCTAACGGGATGGGTCATGTCAATCACATCATTCTCCTAATGATGTGATCTCATTAATCAAATGATAACACATGTCTATGGTTAGGAAACATAACCATCTTTGATTAATGAGCTAGTCAAGTAGAGGCATACTAGTGACTATATGTTTGTCTATGTATTCACACATGTATCATGTTTCCGGTTAATACAATTCTAGCATGAATAATAAACATTTATCATGATATGAGGAAATAAATAATAACTTTATTATTGCCTCTAGGGCATATTTCCTTCATTTTGCTCATTTTGTTGGAAACCCTAGTTCATGGTTTTGTTGTGGTGAAATCAATGTATATGATACATTTAGGGTAATGTTTGTGCTTTGACAATGTATTGTGTGACTAGCATTGTTTGGGTAGTAAGAAATATCATTTAGGGTTTTGTTAGGGTTAGGTTTATTGATATGGTTAGGGTTAAGGTTACGGTTAGGGTTAAGCTTATGCTTAAGTAAATGCCTATATCACGAACGTTATAGTAGTTACCTCTCGAATTGTAGCTCGATCTAGTCCTAGGATTATAGTTTTTGTCAAGAGATGGTTAGGATGTTTGCCTTGGATGAATGTTATAGTAATCCATTGACTTGTAGGATGGGACCGATCATCTTTGTTGAGACTTGTAGGATGGACTAGCGGGTCAAAGATGTTGATGTATTGAATGCGGCTTGTAGAGATTTGTCAAAGTATTATGTGTCGAAGTGTGACGATGAAAAAGTTAAGTTATACCAAGATAAAGAGAAAAACATAAGCAATCTCAAGAAGGAAGAGAAAATTCATAGACGCGCTCTTGCAAGGCAAATTGCATTGTGTGGAACAAAGGGATGAAGTGAATGAGATGGACATTAACAACCCTGGCCAAATCATTGACTGGCTAGTTAGGCAACAATCATCGGCGATACCTAGTCGGGCATCTCGTTGGGCTTGGGTCCGTGAAAGAAATGATGTCATTTGTTGCAACCTGGGGCCGTACGACAAAGATGCAAAGTCCTATAATTTTTCTTTTTCTTCTTTTTAGAAGGACTAGGTGCATCAACATTACTTCTTTGAGAATCTTGCTCAATTCTCTTAGGATGGCCCTCAGGATACAAAGGTTCCTGAGTCATTTTACCCCCTCTAGTCATAACTCTAACAACACTATCATTCTTCTTATTATTTAATTCATTGAGCAAATCATTTTGAGCTTTAAGCACTTGTTCTACTTGAGTGGTAACCATAGAAGCATGTTTACTAATGAGTTTAAGTTCACCTTTAACTCTAGACATATAATCACTCAAGTGTTCAATCATATAAGCATTTTGTTTCAATTGTCTACCAACATAAGCATTGAAGTTTTCTTGTTTAACAATAAAATTATCAAACTCATCTAAGCATTGGCTAGCAGACTTATAACAAGGAATATCACCTTCATCAAATCTATAGAGAGAATTTACCTTTACTACCTGTGTCGGGTTATCAAGACCATGTATTTCTTCAACAGGCGGCAAATTAAGACCATGTATTTCTTCAATAGGAGGCAAATTCTTAACATCGTCAGCTTTAATACCCTTTTCTTTCATAGATTTCTTTGCCTCTTGCATATCTTCAGGACTGAGAAATAGAATACCCCTTTTCTTCGGAGTTGTCTTAGGAGTTGGTTCAGGAAGTGTCCAATTATTTTCATTAGTCAACATATTATTCAATAGAAATTCAGCTTGATCAACTGTTCTTTCCCTGAAAACACAACCAGGACAACTATCCAGGTAGTCTCTGGAAGCATCGGTTAGTCCATTATAAAAGATATCAAGTATTTCATTTTTCTTGAGAGGATGATCAGGCAAAGCATTAAGTAATTGGAGAAGCCTCCCCCAAGATTGTGGGAGACTCTCTTCTTCAATTTGCACAAAATTATATATTTCCCTTAAGGCAGCTTGTTTCTTATGAGCGGGGAAATTTTTAGCAGAGAAGTAATAAATCATATCATGGGAACTACGCACACAACCAGGATCAAGAGACATCACCGTTTAATGAGAACGGAAATAATTTAAGGATATAGTAGTAGCGAGTTTTCTCATCATTAGTGAATAGGGTGGCTATATCATTTAATTTAGTAAGATGTGCCACAACAGTTTCAGATTCATAGCCATAAAAAGGATCAGATTCAACCAAACTAATTATCTCAGGATCAATAGAGAAATCATAATCCTTATGAGTAACACAGATAGGTGAAGTAGCAAAAGCATGGTCATATTTCATTCTAGCATTCAGAGATTTTTCTTTAAGCTTAGCTAATAATTTCTTAAGATCATTTCTATCATTGCAAGCAAGAATGTCTCTAGCAGTTCTTCAATCATAACATAACCCTCAGGCATAACAGGCAATTCATATCTAGGGGGAGAATCTTCATCATCACTTTCATCAATATTATCATTTTTAATAATTTCATTCTCTCTAGCCCTAGCAAGTTGTTCATCAAGAAATTCACCTAATGGCAAAGTAGTATCAAGCATAGAAGTAGTTTCATCATAAGTATCATGCATACCAGAAGTGGCATCATCAATAACATGCGACATATCAAAATTAATAACAGAAGCAGGTTTAGGTGTCGCGAGCTTACTCAAACAGAAGGTGAATCAAGTACAGAGCTAGATGGCAGTTCCTTACCTCCCCTCGTAGTTGAGGGATAAATTTTGGTTTTCTCGTCTTTCAAGTTCCTCATAGTGATCAACATATATAAATCCCAAGTGACTCAAAGAATAGAGCTATGCTCCCCGACAACGGCGCCAAAAAATAGTCTTGATAACCCACAAGTATAGGGGATCGCAACAGTTTTTGAGGGTAGTGTATTCAACCCAAATTTATTGATTCGACACAAGGGGAGCCAAAGAATATTCTCAAATATTAGCAGTTGAGTTGTCAATTCAACCACACCTAGATAACTTAATATCTGCAGCAAAGTATTTAGTAGCAAAGTAGTATGATAGTGACGGTAACGATAGCAAAAGTAACAGTAGCAGTTTTGTAGTAATTGTAACAGTGGGAACGGAAAAGTAACTAAGCGGAGAACAATATGTGAAAATCTCATAGGCATTGGATCGGTGATGGATAATTATGTCGGATGCGATTCCTCATCACTAGAAAAAAAAGACACATCCGTGACATTTAGGGCCGAACGAAATTTTTTTCTGTCATACATATGACACTTCTATGACGATAATTGTGACAAACCCCGGTATCATCTGTGACGCCCGGATAATTAGGCTATAGTAATCACGTGTTAATGATGCCAAGCCATCAAAGTTACTGTCGTTAATCTCGCGTTAGTTCAGAACCGATCCAAATTCAAATTTGAAAGAAAGGCAAACAACAAAACTTTTGAAACATTAAAAC
>NC_041383.1:683164569-683164951 GCF_002162155.2 Triticum dicoccoides | reverse complement strand
AAAATGTTCGGTTTGTGGCAAATAATCCTTACTAAATATTTGTGAAGGAACCACACTTTTATTATGTGTTTTAATGCACTAAAATGATTTAGATATTAGCAAACCTGATTATTTAAATGCCTTTACAGATTGATAAAATATCAAACCAAATTAATTGGGGTCTAGACTTTTGTGGCGGTGGACTAAATTGAAATGTTCAAATTAGATGCAAAGTATATATTTTTACAGAACCTAAAATAATAGGAAACAAAAATAAAACAGGAAAGAAAAGAGGAAAATAAAGAAAATACAAAAGAGAAAACAGAAAACAAAAATAAGAGCAAACCCCCCCGGGCCGTGGCCCAACTGGGCCAACACCCCCAGGCCCGGCCGGCCGGCCCAC
>NC_041383.1:683155194-683162734 GCF_002162155.2 Triticum dicoccoides | reverse complement strand
TGTCATTGCTGCTACAGTCATTGATACCTTACCCGCAATCCTAAATGCTTAGTATAGGATGCTAGTGTTCCATCAGTGACCCTACACTCTTGTCCGTCTGCCATGCTATACTACTGGGCTGTGATCACTTCGGGAGGTGATCACGGGCATATACTATATACTTTACACTGTTACATTACCTGTGATACTGTTCGGAGTTGGGGGCTGAAAGGACAGGTGGCTCCACCCCGGTAGAGGTCGGCCTGGGTTCCCGACGGCCCCCGACTGTTACTTGTGGCGGAGCGACAGGGCAGGTTGAGACCACCTAGGAGACAGGTGGGCCTGGTCCTGTTCGGCGTTCGCGGATACTTAACACGCTTAACGAGATCTTGGTATTTGATCTGAGTCTGGCTACGAGCCTATACGCACTAACCATCTACGTGGGAGTAGTTATGGGTATCCCGGCGTCGTGGTATCAGCCGAAGCACTTCAGACGTCAGCGACGGAGCGGCGCGCGCCGGATTGGAACGTAAGCCTGCTCTTGTATTAAGGGGGCTAGTTCTGCTTCCGGCCGCCCTCGCAACGTGCAGGTGTGCTATGGGCGATGGGCCCAGACCCCTGTGCGCTTAGGTTTAGACCGGCGTGCTGGCCTCTCTGTTTTGCCTAGGTGGGGCTGCGACGTGTTGATCTTCCGAGGCCGGGCATGACCCAGGAAAGTGTGTCCGGCCAAATGGGATCGAGCGTGTTGGGCTATGTGGTGCACCCCTGCAGGGAAGTTAATCTATTCGAATAGCCGTGATCTTCGGTAACAGGACGACTTGGAGTTGTACCTTGACCTTATGACAACTAGAACCGGATACTTAATAAAACACACCCTTCCAAGTTCCACAGACAACCTGGTGATCGCTTTTCTACAGGGCGACGAGGAGAGGATCGCCGGGTAGGATTATGCTACTGCGATGCTACTGGAGATGCTACTTGGAGATGCTACTTGGAGATGCTACTTGGGGGACTTCAATCTACTCTCTTCTACATGCTGCAAGACGGAGGCTGCCAGAAGCGTAGTCTTCGACAGGATTAGCTATCCCCCCCTTATTCTGGCATTCTGCAGTTCAGTCCACCGATATGTCCCTTTACACATATACCCATGCATATGTAGTGTAGCTCCTTGCTTGCGAGTACTTTGGATGAGTACTCACGGTTGCTTTCTCCCTCTTTTCCCCTTTCCCTTCTACCTGGTTGTCGCAACCAGTTGCTGGAGCCCTGGAGCCAGACGCCACCGTCGACAATGATTCCTACTACACTGGAGGTGCCTACTACTACGTGCAGGCCGCTGACGACGACCAGGAGTAGGTAGGAGGATCCCAGGCAGGAGGCCTGCGCCTCTTTCGATCTGTATCCCAGTTTGTGCTAGCCTTCTTAAGGCAAACTTGTTTAACTTATGTCTGTACTCAGATATTGTTGCTTTCGCTGACTCGTCTATGATCGAGCACTTGTATTCGAGCCCTCGAGGCCCCTGGCTTGTATTATGATGCTTGTATGACTTATTTATGTTTTAGAGTTGTGTTGTGATATCCTCCCGTGAGTCCCTGATCTTGATCGTACACATTTGCGTGCATGATTAGTGTATGATTGAATCGGGGGCGCAACAAGTTGGTATCAGAGCCGACTGCCTGTAGGAATCCCCCTTCCACACTCCTTGGCCGAAGTCGAGTCTAGACATTGCAAAACTTTTACTAACTTGGCTGTGTGCCTTACGGGCCCACGTCGCCATCGGGTGGTACTAGGATCTTTTATTCCTCGACCTATACTCTGGGACTCTGACATCTCTTCTATTCAGGCTAAATGAATTTTACTAAATCTAACATTAGGATCTCGTTATCATTTTCACCTGGAGAGCCCCTTATTACTGATGATCGTCTGCTGCACCAGAAGACACTAAAGTTACTCTCCGCTGTTAACCCGAGAACTTCTGTTCATCGCATTTGCAATTCACCTTCCATCGCAAACCCTTATGGATAACTACTTGCATTTGTTATTCTTACATTCATCCCCAGTGGTCTTGTTATTACAAGATACCCTGAAAAACTCGTCGTGATTTTGATAATCCCTTGAGGTTACTGCCTTGCTGTTCTTGTCACTTGAATACCCCTAAGAATAATTTCTCGCACTTGTCGAGTATCCGCTCATCCCCAGTTGTTCATGTGTTTCACAAAAGTCTTCAAAATAATATTCGATCTTCCGAAAATCCTCTGGAGCCTTTGGCTCTTGAAATTCTTGCTTGCTTGCATTATGGTTAATCCCATAAGTCTCGTAGTCTTAATGACATTCCTTGTCATTATCATTTTGAGTCTGTTAACTCAATATGTTGCGAATACACGCAATCATCATTGATCCTTATAAATTACCTTTTCGGCGGAGCTTCCATTCTTTTAACTGGAATTGGTTCTCGACCAATCCAATTGTCGTTGATTGTACCCTAAGGCTATTCAACTTATCCATCCCTAATCAGAGCATTGCTTCTGATCCCTTGATTTGGAAATCATAATTCCTTTGCATTTGACAATTGAGTTAGTCAGTTGTTTCTATAATCTGATCTCCTTGCATTCTTCTTCCTCTAGTTGAGTACCGATACTCGTATCAGATCCTTTGTGGACCATCAAGTCCTTTGTTGGATGGTTATCCGACAGTGTCCTTCACATTTGATCACCTTGTGAGTTCTTCCCCTGATACATAATGCCTTTGTTAAGTTGTATCCTCTGCTTGGCCAACCATGCTCTGCTTTCGGGCTTGTGTTATTTACTCTTGAAACTTGTGGTATATGTTTCTAAGAAGCCCCTATGGATTGAACATATGCCTTCTCTAAACCGTGTGAACCCGAAAGTTTTCACGAGTCATACTCTTCTGGTGCTTCACCAGATAAAATTTCAACACTGCAACTTCATCGAACGTGAGAAGTGAATGAAATGTTATGCATTGGAGAAGTGGGAGTCGACCTTGAACTTGTGTTCATGCCCATGGACACGATGTAGATCTTATCATTAAAGCTTCTTTTAAATAAATTATTCCTTTGGTATAAGTTCATCTTATATCTAGGATCTGGCCTTTTGCAACCGTGGTTCCGACCATGATTGTTCTTCTTTGATCTCATTTCTCGGACAAGTTAAAACAATTGTCTTCTATGGATCAATACACCAGTCCCACCTTTACTTTGATCTTGTGTCGAGTATTACCCCCCTGGTATCTCAAGATTATCACGGAACTGCATAACTTCTTATGAGTTCTTCATCAAGTGCTGCATTCTCGTTGATTCCAATTTTTCACGGGCTTTGAGTTATTAAACGCTCAAAGACACCGATAACTGACTCGAGTCCGTATCGCGATTAAGCAACTCTTGTAACCTTCATTACTTACGAGTTTGAACTCAATCACGTCATTCCTAGCCTGTTTGGCTATACCCTTGTCGTACCGATTTTAACTGTGCTACCTCGTCCTTCTCTGGTGCACGAATTCTTCAGTGTGTGAGCACGACTTACGTCGAGCTTTCAACATCATGTTGCTTGTAGAGAAAGGCAACCTTGGTTCCGAGCTTGCATCTTATATATTGATCCTATAACTGGCCACTTCGTCATTCCCTTGCTTGTTGCCGTTGTTGTTTGATTGCATCCTCTCGAAAACCCCCGGCAAATGTGTTGGATCACCTTCAACACTTTGACTTCTTCCGAGATGTCAACTGTGTTCATGATGAGAAATACCATCCTTGCCCCTCAATGATTGTGTTATCATCGACGACATTCTTGCCTTCCCCCAACACAAACTTGTTCATGTTTCGTGTTATACCTTGAGTTCTTTGCTACCCAGCATTGTTCTTCTTTACCTTGGAGTATTACCACCTTTTATGTTAAGAATGCCGTAGGAATATCACCACCTCTTAAGAATTCTTGGTGTATTGATACTTCTCACCATCACCATTCTTTCTTGGTCCTTGTGTTGATTCCAACCGGGGTACCAACAAGTGAGCGGTGCTGTTTGGATTCCGCCCTTCTAGCAACCCTATTGCTTTGAAGTTAATGGTCGGCCGTTCATTCTTAGACTGTTGATTATTGAATCACCATTCCAATGTTGGTCGTGCAACCCAGCCCATATTTCGGGTGCACCTTTCAACTAATGTTAATTGTGTATGTTTTCCTCGAGCATACATCATTATACCATTTGATCTGACAAATGCTATCTCCTTGTTCACATAATTGTGGAAATCCACCTTTTTGGAAATCTCGAGGATTGTCACTGGCTCCATCAGCTACCCCGTCATCCTCTCTTTGGTTTAAATGATGAACTCTTCTGTTGAAACCCGCTCCCATAGTTCATTTCCCGAGAATCTTACAATGCCATCTCGTCAATTTGCGTTGCACCTTTTTCTTCTCAGGTATCCTAAGTCTGAGGTATCCTGACACCAAATTGGATCTGAATCTCGGCCAGGTATGATGGTTGGGACAACTTTCCAAGAGTTATGATGTTGATCCTTTGATGACCCAGTAACATGATGTCATGCCTAGCACCCCCCTCCCCGGCTGGAGGACCTATCATTATAGATTCCTTTTCAGCAAGGTTATCCATTTATCCATGAGGAAATTGTAAGACTTATTCTACAAGTTATTCCTGATGGATCCTTCGTGTTTCCAAAGTCTGGTCTTCACCTGAAGACCATGTCAGTGCTATCTCGAAGCATGTCAATGGTACTCCGATTTTCAACAGGAACATTTGAAGCACGATGCTAAATTTTATTTATCACTTATCCTAAAACCGTTGTATGGGTAATATCATGAGATTCCTTCCCCCTTACCTAAATGGTTTTCTACTTTATTTCCTGTCATGGATATCTTGCTCTGCTTGTCCTTGGGAAGGATTTACCCCTGAAAGATGTGTTTAAACACATTTTCCTTTCCATTGTTCTGTTTAAACATAATAATCACTTTTCCTTTCCATTGGTTTGTTTAAACCTTCTTGTGATCTATATAATATAAGCAGTAATATCCCTGCTTATGTAAACACCTCGGTGTACCATCTTGCCTGGTGTAACCCTGTTACTATTATTGATGACATTCCGGTAGCCATCGATGGACGAGAACTTTGCCTATTGGTCCGCCTCATTCAACGAGCAGTAATTGGTTCTTTTCGTCCCTCGCCCTTGGTACCGATGTTGTTGCCGACATAACTGACGGGCTATCCTCTGACATGCCTTACTTACATGATCGTGCAAGACGTCATCACCCTTTTTACTTTTAAACCACATGGTGGGCCCATAACCCACAGTTCCACAGGATCAAAACCTGACTCTCCTGTACACCCCCGGTTTCCAAAGTTATTCCCCACGCTTGACTTCGTATGTAATTCACGGGTCACCTTCCTAATGCTCTATTCTGGTATCAGACGCTATACTTACTCTCGTTGCTCTGAACCCCTTTCACACTCTGGTTCAGACTTCGAGCAACTATCTATCCACTTGGAACCTCTTATTGTACCTTCGTACCTTACTCTTGATGTATTCGATATGTTCAGCTCGAGAGATAATCTTACGCTCATTCATGGGTTAACCCCCAGATTGTTTCCCTCATAAACATTCTGTCGTAGCCGAGCTGCCCCTTACCTATTCGCAACTACGTTGGAGTTCCCGAGAAAAGGACGACATCACCATGATGACCTGAAGCAGAGAAATGAAGACGTCAATCTAATGGATCGACCTCTTCAAGAAGAGCAACCAAGACTGAGAAGATTCGTTAGCATTTCGTAACCAGACCTTTCCCCCTTAGTCCCCCTCTTAAATCTCGGGACGAGATTTCTTGTAGTGGAGGAGAATTGTGACGCCCGGATAATTAGGCTATAGTAATCACGTGTTAATGATGCCAAGCCATCAAAGTTACTGTCGTTAATCTCGCGTTAGTTCAGAACCGATCCAAATTCAAATTTGAAAGAAAGGCAAACAACAAAACTTTTGAAACATTAAAACCAAAATGTTCGGTTTGTGGCAAATAATCCTTACTAAATATTTGTGAAGGAACCACACTTTTATTATGTGTTTTAATGCACTAAAATGATTTAGATATTAGCAAACCTGATTATTTAAATGCCTTTACAGATTGATAAAATATCAAACCAAATTAATTGGGGTCTAGACTTTTGTGGCGGTGGACTAAATTGAAATGTTCAAATTAGATGCAAAGTATATATTTTTACAGAACCTAAAATAATAGGAAACAAAAATAAAACAGGAAAGAAAAGAGGAAAATAAAGAAAATACAAAAGAGAAAACAGAAAACAAAAATAAGAGCAAACCCCCCCGGGCCGTGGCCCAACTGGGCCAACACCCCCAGGCCCGGCCGGCCGGCCCACAGATAGGTGAAGTAGCAAAAGCATGGTCATATTTCATTCTAGCATTCAGAGATTTTTCTTTAAGCTTAGCTAATAATTTCTTAAGATCATTTCTATCATTGCAAGCAAGAATGTCTCTAGCAGTTCTTCAATCATAACATAACCCTCAGGCATAACAGGCAATTCATATCTAGGGGGAGAATCTTCATCATCACTTTCATCAATATTATCATTTTTAATAATTTCATTCTCTCTAGCCCTAGCAAGTTGTTCATCAAGAAATTCACCTAATGGCAAAGTAGTATCAAGCATAGAAGTAGTTTCATCATAAGTATCATGCATACCAGAAGTGGCATCATCAATAACATGCGACATATCAAAATTAATAACAGAAGCAGGTTTAGGTGTCGCGAGCTTACTCAAACAGAAGGTGAATCAAGTACAGAGCTAGATGGCAGTTCCTTACCTCCCCTCGTAGTTGAGGGATAAATTTTGGTTTTCTCGTCTTTCAAGTTCCTCATAGTGATCAACATATATAAATCCCAAGTGACTCAAAGAATAGAGCTATGCTCCCCGACAACGGCGCCAAAAAATAGTCTTGATAACCCACAAGTATAGGGGATCGCAACAGTTTTTGAGGGTAGTGTATTCAACCCAAATTTATTGATTCGACACAAGGGGAGCCAAAGAATATTCTCAAATATTAGCAGTTGAGTTGTCAATTCAACCACACCTAGATAACTTAATATCTGCAGCAAAGTATTTAGTAGCAAAGTAGTATGATAGTGACGGTAACGATAGCAAAAGTAACAGTAGCAGTTTTGTAGTAATTGTAACAGTGGGAACGGAAAAGTAACTAAGCGGAGAACAATATGTGAAAATCTCATAGGCATTGGATCGGTGATGGATAATTATGTCGGATGCGATTCCTCATCACTAGAAAAAAAAGACACATCCGTGACATTTAGGGCCGAACGAAATTTTTTTCTGTCATACATATGACACTTCTATGACGATAATTGTGACAAACCCCGGTATCATCTGTGACGCCCGGATAATTAGGCTATAGTAATCACGTGTTAATGATGCCAAGCCATCAAAGTTACTGTCGTTAATCTCGCGTTAGTTCAGAACCGATCCAAATTCAAATTTGAAAGAAAGGCAAACAACAAAACTTTTGAAACATTAAAAC
>NC_041383.1:683151647-683154618 GCF_002162155.2 Triticum dicoccoides | reverse complement strand
CGCCCGTTATGCCCCTGGGTCACTGACCGGGTGGCCCCACGGCCCAAAACGTTTTATTTAAAAAAAGGAATTAGGAATTAAAAAAATATAGATAAATAATAAAAATAATTAAATAAATAATAATAATTAAATTAATTAATTAATTAAGGAATTAATTAAGTTAATTAATCATAATTAGATTAACCTAATTAACTAATTAGTTTAATTAAACAGTAGTTAGATTAGTTAAACAGTGATTAGCCTAAACAGTCTATGACCAGTGGGTCCCACACGTCAGATTGACCAGTCAACACCCCTGTTGACTGCTGACGCCATGCTGACGTCATGCTGACGTCAGCAAACACTATTCTGGATAATGTTAATTTAAATAATTAATTAAAATCAGAAAATGATTTAAATCTTTAGAAAATCATATCTTTTAATCCGTAACTCGGATGAAAATACTTTCTACATGAAAGTTGCTCAGAACGACGAGACGAATTCGAATACGCAGTCCGTTCATCCGCCACACCCCCCTAACCTATCGAACCCACAACTTTCCCCCTCCGGCTCCTCTGCCCGAAAACACGAAACACCGGGAATACTTTCCCGGATGATTCCTCCCTTAACCAGTACCACCTCATACCACGTTAGGGCACACCGAACACCACGTATTGCCTTGATATATTTTGTGGTGCTTTGTTTGCTCTGTATTCATTATTTATTCCCCCTCTTCTCTCCGGTAGACTACGAGACCGACGCTGCTGCTGACCAGTTCGACTACGGAGTTGACGATCCCTCTCTCTTGCCAGAGCAACCAGGCAAGCCCCCCCTTTGATCACCAGATATCGCCTACTCTTCTCTATACTGCTTGCATTAGAGTAGTGTAGCATGTTACTGCTTTTCGTTAATCCTATTCTGATGCATAGCCTGTCATTGCTGCTACAGTCATTGATACCTTACCCGCAATCCTAAATGCTTAGTATAGGATGCTAGTGTTCCATCAGTGACCCTACACTCTTGTCCGTCTGCCATGCTATACTACTGGGCTGTGATCACTTCGGGAGGTGATCACGGGCATATACTATATACTTTACACTGTTACATTACCTGTGATACTGTTCGGAGTTGGGGGCTGAAAGGACAGGTGGCTCCACCCCGGTAGAGGTCGGCCTGGGTTCCCGACGGCCCCCGACTGTTACTTGTGGCGGAGCGACAGGGCAGGTTGAGACCACCTAGGAGACAGGTGGGCCTGGTCCTGTTCGGCGTTCGCGGATACTTAACACGCTTAACGAGATCTTGGTATTTGATCTGAGTCTGGCTACGAGCCTATACGCACTAACCATCTACGTGGGAGTAGTTATGGGTATCCCGGCGTCGTGGTATCAGCCGAAGCACTTCAGACGTCAGCGACGGAGCGGCGCGCGCCGGATTGGAACGTAAGCCTGCTCTTGTATTAAGGGGGCTAGTTCTGCTTCCGGCCGCCCTCGCAACGTGCAGGTGTGCTATGGGCGATGGGCCCAGACCCCTATGCGCTTAGGTTTAGACCGGCGTGCTGGCCTCTCTGTTTTGCCTAGGTGGGGCTGCGACGTGTTGATCTTCCGAGGCCGGGCATGACCCAGGAAAGTGTGTTCGGCCAAATGGGATCGAGCGTGTTGGGCTATGTGGTGCACCCCTGCAGGGAAGTTAATCTATTTGAATAGCCGTGATCTTCGGTAACAGGACGACTTGGAGTTGTACCTTGACCTTATGACAACTAGAACCGGATACTTAATAAAACACACCCTTCCAAGTTCCACAGACAACCCGGTGATCGCTTTTCTACAGGGCGACGAGGAGAGGATCGCCGGGTAGGATTATGCTACTGCGATGCTACTGGAGATGCTACTTGGAGATGCTACTTGGAGATGCTACTTGGGGGACTTCAATCTACTCTCTTCTACATGCTGCAAGACGGAGGCTGCCAGAAGCGTAGTCTTCGACAGGATTAGCTATCCCCCCCTTATTCTGGCATTCTGCAGTTCAGTCCACCGATATGTCCCTTTACACATATACCCATGCATATGTAGTGTAGCTCCTTGCTTGCGAGTACTTTGGATGAGTACTCACGGTTGCTTTCTCCCTCTTTTCCCCTTTCCCTTCTACCTGGTTGTCGCAACCAGTTGCTGGAGCCCTGGAGCCAGACGCCACCGTCGACGATGATTCCTACTACACTGGAGGTGCCTACTACTACGTGCAGGCCGCTGACGACGACCAGGAGTAGGTAGGAGGATCCCAGGCAGGAGGCCTGCGCCTCTTTCGATCTGTATCCCAGTTTGTGCTAGCCTTCTTAAGGCAAACTTGTTTAACTTATGTCTGTACTCAGATATTGTTGCTTTCGCTGACTCGTCTATGATCGAGCACTTGTATTCGAGCCCTCGAGGCCCCTGGCTTGTATTATGATGCTTGTATGACTTATTTATGTTTTAGAGTTGTGTTGTGATATCCTCCCGTGAGTCCCTGATCTTGATCGTACACATTTGCGTGCATGATTAGTGTACGATTGAATCGGGGGCGCCACATCATCATAGATGTGGTGGGATCCTACTTCTATGACAAAAAATCATGACAGAAAATAGGCTTTTCGTCCTGGGCGGGCCAGAGACGCAGCTGCATGACATTCTTTGGGTCGTCCGTGACGGAAAAAACCGTGGTAGAAGCGAGGGGGAGGAAAATTTCGGGGAGTTGCCGGTTACGGTGGGAGGTCGGGGGCCGAGCGATGCACGTTTCTCTTGTACACGTACGCGTGTGTGTGTGAGGAATTGGCTCTAACTGAACCCGAGCGAGGCGTTGGGCTCTAACTGAACCCGAGCGATTGCACTGTAGGCTACGCGTTACTGAACCCGAGCGATCGATCGATGACTGTTAACTGAACCCGATAGAGCGATTCCTTCGCTACTGCTGCTAACTGAAGCCGATCGATTGGATGAACAGTGAATGTTGCGGGTGGGGG
>NC_041383.1:683133878-683150836 GCF_002162155.2 Triticum dicoccoides | reverse complement strand
GCGTGGTGGAGGCTGGATGAATAGGAGCCCGTGGAGGCTGGAGGAGGTCGATGGTAGCCCGTGGAGGCTGGAGGAGGTCGATGGTGGAGATGAACAGTATCCCGTGGAGTCCCGTTTTGCGGTACGCCACACCCCTCCTGATGAACAGGACCCCCGTTTCGACCGTAGCGCTCCAACACAAGTCTGTTTCGTCCGTTTTGCGGTACGCCACACCCCTCCCGATCAACAGGACCCCCGTTTCGACCGTAGGAGGTCCGTTTCGTCTGTTTTGCAGTAAGCCACACCCCTCCCGATCAACAGGACCCCCGTTTCGACCGTAGGATGTCCATTTCGTCCGTTTTGCGGTACGCCACACACCTCCTGATCAGGACCCTGTTCCGAACGTAGGAGGTCCGTTTCCTCCGTTGTGCGGTACGCGAGGCCTCGTTTCCATCGCGTATTCCATCCAAGCCCTCCCGCTGAACACGACCACGCATTCCGTTCCGACCCAGCCGGTTGGCTCCCACGCGTTCTGTTGCCTCCCGATGAACACGACGCATTCCGTTGCCTCCCCATGAACATGACGCATTCCGTTGCCTTCCCATGAACAAGACGACAACACTGTTTCTCCATTCCGACCCAGCCATGTACGTATGCGCGAGTAGGCGTTCGAGACCCTACCCGTATGTACGTACATGGCCGTATTTTCTTTCTTGCACCCTCACCGCTGTACATACGTGTACATGCTACATTCGCGCCTCTACTACGACACGTGCGCGCCTCTACATCGACCAGTATGTACGTACACGTTCACGACCAGAATGACAACTCTACATACGCTTCGACCAGGTGGATCCCGACTGTGAGGCACTTCCTTGCCTGCGAAGATGTAGCTGGTGGGTCCCAGCAGTCAGGGGGCGAATCATTTTTTTTGCCCGGACGCACTTCCTTGCATGCGAAGATGTATCTGGTGGGTCCTAGCAGTCAGGGGGGAGAATCACTTTTTTTGCCCGGACGCACATCCTTGCGTGCGAACATGTAGCTGGTGGGTCCCAGCAGTCAGGGGGTGAATCGTTTTTTTTCGGACGCACTTCCTTGTGTGCGAAGATGTAGTTGGTGGGTCCTAGCAGACAGGGGGAATGTTTTTTCGCGAAATACGGTGGCCGGCCGGTGGGTCCCCGCTGTCAGGTGGAGGAATAATTATTTTGCGCATAATAAGGAGGCACTTCCTTGCTGCGGCCGTGGACCTAGCTGTCAGCCTCTCCACGTACAGTCCACGTCCGATGGAAGCCATTCCTTGACCATGTTGACCACGCCACGCCGAGAGCACCAGGGCGGTGGACGACGGTGAGGCCTAGGAAGGGGACGACGAGGAGCTGGGGAAGACGCCGTAGTGGATGCCCACACGTAGAGGAGTATGAGGGTTCACTCGTTCGGCTGCGGTGTGAAGCTGCCGTCGCCGCAGAATAATAGGGGGTGTGGGTGCGTACAGGGATGACCTGGCCAGCGGTGGGAGTAGTAGGGGGCGGTGAGGCCTCCGCGGCATCACAGCCGGCCACGGGCGGCAGGAGCTGGCGGCACGACCGGCGCTGCTTTGGGCGGCTGGAGCAAGAAGACCAGAGGTTGAAGAAGCACTACGGCCGTTGGATGGACATCGTACGGTCACTAGAGCTAGAATCGTTCATATATTGACTAAAGTTGACAAAGGCCTCCGTCCCAATCAACTTAGTAGGCCCACAAGTTAGCCTCCCACCAAGGTTGGTCCCAGCTAGCAGGGGGGTATTCATTTTTTTGTGCGTAATAAGGAGGCACTTCCGGTGGGTCCGAGCTGACAGCGGGGGGAACGTTTTTTTCACGAAATACGGTGGCCCGTCCTGTGGGTCCCAATAGTCAGTGGGAAACGTTTTTTTCATGAAATACTGGTGGCCCGTCCGGTGGGTCCCTGCTGTCAGGTGGAGGAATAATTATTTTCCGCGTAATAAGGAGGCACTTCCTTGCGGCTACCGTGGACCCAGTTGTCAGCCTCTCCACGCACAGTACTCTTCCGATGGAAGTCGGTCATTGACCACATTGACCACTTCGCGCCGAGAGCACCACGGCGGTGGACGGTGACGAGGCCTAGGAAGGGGACGACGCGGAGCCGGGGAAGACGCGGCAGTGGAAGCCCGCGCGAAGAGGAGTACGAGGGTTCACCGGTTTGGCTGCGGTGTGAGGCTGCCGTCGCCGCAGAATAATAGGGGGTGTGGGTGAGTAGAGGGATGCCCTGGCCAGCGGTGGGAGTAGTAGGGGGCGCTGAGGCCTGCGTGGCAGCACAGCCAGCCACGGGAGGCGGGAGGCGGTCCCGCCGGCGCTGCTTTGGCAGCTGGAGCAAGAAGATCAGAGATTGAAGAAACACAACGGCCGTTGGATTGACATCCAACGGTTACGTCTGCTAGAATCGTTTGTTGATGTAGTATATAATAACTAAAAAGATCTTGCATACGCGTCAACTAAACAGGCCCACAAGTCAGACCACTCCCTCTTTTTTTAAATAATTTATATATAGCTCATGGCAACTTCTTATGCAATTTATTGCAGTCGTTTTTTTGGTTGGCCAGGGCCAATTTCGCATATTTTTGTGGGTTCCAAACTATTTTTAATACCGAAATGTCGAGCCAGATTTAAAGTACTTTGAAGATATATTTAAATTAGGTTAATGCCCAGTGAAATAGGAATCTGAAAATGTGAAAAAAATCAGAAATTATAAAGTAATTGCCAATTTGTCATCTGTTTTTATATTTACAACCCATTTCATATTACTTTCAAGATTTGCAGACGTCTTGAAAGAGTTGCAGCCCATCAGGGCGTAGAAAAATAAGTTGGCTTGGATTGGGTATTCTTCAGAAAAAAAATAAACTGGGCTCATTTTCACAAAGAAAAAATAGCTGGGCTGGTCACATGGTGAACATAAAATATAAGCCTGGCTAGACGGGCGACATCCCAGTTCAAACCCTGCTCCGTCTCAACAATACCAAACAAAAAAAATACTGCTCGAGTAGCTACGTCCCAGGTGTCAGCCGATCTTGTGCTGTTCTCTTGTCTATTGACTATATACGCTCACAATGTCGTGGGTCCCAGATGTCAGGAAAACACTAGGAGGAAGCATTTTATTTTTCCATACGCTGACGTGGTGGGCCCCTACTGTCATCCTCTCCATGTACTTCTGCCGATTCCTGTTGTTTGTTGACCATGTTGACAACACGAGAGGGTGGCGCCACGGCCAGCGCACCAAAGCGCGCGGAGGACATCGGCGTTAATGATTTAGGAGACGGTGGGGCGGCGATGCATGCGCTGAGGCGCAGCCAGCCGTGGGAGGCGGAAGCAGGCGGCCCCGCCGGCGCTGGTTTGGTTTTGGCGGCTGGAGGAAGACAGGACTGTAGAAACACGACAGACTGTAAAAGCAGCAGGAGTACTTAACAACCTTAACTGAAACTAGCAGGGGCATTTAACAACCAAAGCTGAAAGCAGTATGTGTACTTATACAGGTTCAATCGTACAAAGCACGCCTCGAACAGTGCTACTTTGCCTACAGTTAACCAAGGGTGAGGACGCCAAGCCCCAGGACAAGGCCCAGGCGCCACCCCGCGCATCCACAACCTTCTGAAAGCGGCTTCATCTCGCAACATGGTCAATAAACAGGATATTCGCTTTAGAGCCATGGAAAAGCATGAACATAATCTTCTGTCCTATTCTCCAAGATGGACGGGCCTTCATTATTTGAGACCACCCACAAATAAGTATCTTTTCACCTCCAAGGGGAATTGAGTAGGTCGACATAAACATCATGTTGTGACCAAGCGCAAGTCTGACCCGACCATGGTCAGGCATCTGTATAGGAACAATAGAACTCGGCAGTTCCTGTTTCAAGAAGATCACAGCTGTAAAAAATTGTGTATAAGCAATAGTTTATGAACAACATATATAACAGAAAACAGCTCATACCATAAGTTTCTCGACATAGTTGGACATGTTCGACGAGTGCAGCAGTGGCACACATATCCCACGTGGCCTTCCACCATTGAAATGCCCCACAAGGACCTCAAGACAATCAATAAAGTGTAGGAACTTGTGGATGTCGATCCAGTCAACTTCAGTGCCATTAGTAATAGCCGAGTTATTACAGAGTAACAAACGAGCAGACTGCTTAACTCTGAAAAAACCTACACGTGCCACCAATTATAAGAAAATATTAGTTAGAAGTAGCATCTTTGTGAGAGATTCGCTGCTACCTCTAAAGTTAAATTGTGATTAGTTAGACAGAATAGGTGGATTAAGAAGTAATTGAGGCAACAAGCAAGAATCAGATACAAAACTAACATGGATGAACAATTGGAACGACGTCGGGGTGGAAGACCGCAGTGAAGATGAGACCAGGTTCTGCTATTTCCATCAACATTCGTGCGCCAACTTTCAGTCTGTAACACTTGAGAAAGTTTATCCAAGTTCGGCCATAAAAAAAGCAGCGATCTTCTTGGTTCATGAACCCAACTCGGAAGTAATATCCATGGATTGTCTTCACTGTGACCATTAAACTAGTGTATTCAGTTATGGTAAGGCCGAGCATCGTGAGTACATGTGTTCTGGCAGAGCAAATAATTCACTGCAGGAAAAATAATATGAGAACACAGCATGTTCAAAAAAACCCCACCCTCCCGGATAGAGAAGATGATTCTAGGAACATACTGTGCGCGTTTCAAAATGCTGTGGTAGGATGAGAAGGAACAAGTGTGGCATCTCGCCGAGGGCGCAGAAATCTGTAGGGTACTCGCACTTTGGGCACTGCAACTGAAACACACTAGATTCAGTACGAAGAAAAATGCATCAACGGCGGCGGCTGCCATCCTAGGATTACCTGCGACCAAGGGACTTGGATTTATCGGGGATGGATGAAGAATTCGTACCTGGTTCTCCATGAGAAAACCCTATGCAATCGCCGAGCGAGGGTTTTCTCTGAACAAGCAGACGAGGGAGAAGGGGATTCAGGCCCAGTGAAATATTGCCGCTTCGTCCGTCCAGCTTACTGCTAAAGCTGTAAAGGGGGTTGTGATTTGACGGCTCATTGGGCATTACTGCGGTGCTACGACCGGGCTGTGTCTACCGTGAAGTTGTGCACTCTAATTTGTGCATAGGGCACGTGGACCCCGTTGCCAGTTGCCCCACATATCAGCGAAAGGAAGTAGAAAGACAGGAGTAACTAGTTACACAAAAATATATTTTTTGACAGAGAGATACTCCCTCTGTAAAGAAATATACAAATCTTTTATATCACAGGCTCACCTTGCCGAGAAATATACTCCCTCTGCAACGCACGGGCATTATGGGGGTTCAGCTTTTTTTTATGGGGTTTCAGCTGAGAATATAATACTCAGATAGGCTCACGGTTCTGGACTTTGGGCCGCAGGCCGACCCTGCATGTTTGGGGGCCCATGTGTTCTACCTCAGCACTTTTCATATTGCAAGCGATCGGTACTGCGCTGGTTTTAGATGCTGTCGCAAGGCGAATACACAAAATTGAATAAAGCACGACAGCTGTTGGAATGAAATCGAACGACAGTTCCTAACCAGCAATCAGAGTTGCAATTCTATCAACGATATACCATGTGATAAATAATACCGTCGTACTACTTATACACACAGGACACTTGTTTCACCATGCCAAATTATTACATCAAAATCTCTCGGAGGATAGATCAGTTCGGCAGTTGCATGCTGCTACTAAAGAACTTCAAAGTTGATTTGGACCAGCTCTCCTTGCAGAGAAAGTTCGATTTTGACATCATCCCCTACCGCAAGATATGATTTAGATTTGAACCTTGACCATCCTTTAGCATCAATCATCATGCGACCACCCTTTGTACTTACGGTATGTTGAGCAGGTTCATTCACACCAAGGCTACGCATGGTAAGAGAAACTTGGCCGCGGTCGCCCGGATTGTTGAACGACTCCCTCGTTGCTCTAGGAATTCTCTGTTTGCAAACAAGAAGACATACCCAAACAGTTAGATCAACACAGTGAATCATGTGAAACAACATGGAAAGAAAAAAGAACGAAGCACTTCGGCGGCCTATGCTTATCAAGAAGGCGGACATGTCGGTTTTTGTAAGGACTTTGGTATATGAAGTGCGAACTGCAGCCCAGTCTGTTGCCGGTGCAACTGCATGGGCCGGACCAAATGCAAGTGCAAGTGTTGGTGCAGGTGACGAAGCCACTGCTGCTGCCGGAGATGGTGCTCCTTGTAGAGCTGGTGCTGGTGTCGATTCCTGATCCTCCGGTAGATCAGACTGATCCGCTGACGCGGTCGGTGCCCAATCCTCAGCTGGATCAGACTAAGCTGCTGCCGCTGTCAGTGCTAGAGAAACTCCCGGTGCTCGATCTGTGCGAGACAGCGGCGATCGTGTCTGGTCTGCTATGATCAGCTTTCTAACTTGACTAGGATCCGTGACGGTGATCTAGTTTTTTTCTTCATTTCTTTTAAACGCGAGAAGGACTAATTGTGGCGTTTTTGTTAAACCAAACTACAGTTCATCATAGGGATTCAACTTGTAATCAGACAACAGACTGGTCCAATTTTTTCCAGTAATATAAGTGATGGACAGTGCCTTCATTACTGACACGACATAAGAAGTGAAACCTGCAAAAATAGCCATCGTAGAGCAAACCAAACGGTTTATTCTGTGATGAATGTCACATGGCAAAACCTGCATCATAAAATTGCAGGAAAAGAAAGGAAACATGACATTAAATCAATAAGATTTAGACAGTAAATCAATAAGATTTACTTGATGTGACACGAGTGAATCCTTACCAGGAAATCACTATGTTGAAGTACTAAACAGAAGATTGATCGTCCAACTACGTGTGGCATGCAGGGGCCCTGCATACTCCCACAAGCAGGATAGTCCAAAGGTCGTGACAAAACGTATGGACCAAACATCCATGGGACTGGAAATCCTGGTGGGTGCGATAAACCCTGCAATGCATACAGATATTGGAGTGTAACCATAATTGATAAACCGTCCTCACAAAAAATATGATCTGGATACTTCAAAATGTACAGACTGAATTGAGTGGACAGACATTAACATAGACCGTTCTCAGGACTGACCACACACCAAAAGTGGCAGTACTAATAAACAATACAGGGTTCACAAACACAAATCAAGTACTGAACAATAGTACTTACTACAGACAAGCAAAGTTGCACTAAGTAAACTCTGTAGACTATTTCTTGCCAGCGACCTACGGGATGAACCCCGCATAACTGACTAGGCCATGGACTTCGTGTGAGATGTCTACATGCACCATCACCATCTTGTCAACCTTGGAGAACCTAACAGAGTGGTCTTTCCACTCATAAACATGATGATGAAGACAGGTCGCATCAGATTTGTTGGGAAGCTTTACAAGAACCACACCCTTCGTAATCGAAGGCACAACCAGGAAATTGTTGTGGTCAAGTACAGCCTCGAGAACACGCCTGACAACAATGCTACAGGAAAACACTAGTTCAGGACACGTGGCGACAAGGACACAACATCTGGATAGTTCAGCAGTAGAACTCATCATCAGGTCTTCCAGTTCACACGACATGACTTTGAGAACTTCATCTCCACCGCGGACCTGGTTCTAATTCAAACAGAAACCATATTTTATTACTACCTCCGTTCAGAAATATAATATGATTTTCGATATTATACTCCATATATGACTACATATACGCATAGAAATGAGTGAACAAAGACACTAGAACATGTCTTCAAAGGCATGAGAGCAGAGGGATTACATGCAATATCCATAACACAAGTTACTGAGGCAAATATACTCTCTTAAAAGGTAGCATTGATGTTCATAAAGTACTCCCTCTGTCCCAAAATTCTTGTCTTAGATTTGTCTAGATACGGATGTATCAAGTCACATTTTAGTATTAGATACATCCGTATCTAGACAAATCTAAGATAAGAAATTTGGGATAGAGGGAGTAGTTGAAAGTAATCTATAAGAAATCAGTGTCAACCTCTCGCATGTTTTGGTCAAAAGAGGAATTTAGAATCGTCATTTGGCACACTAAAATCACATGCAAGGTCACCCAGAAAGTTGTACTACCAGTACTAGTACTGTGTGTTAGATGAAAAAACACGACCAAGATCGAGAAAAATATCGTCAACAAGAGACATTACCTGGACTTGCTTAATGAGGGATCCCGGAGAGGGGGGCTTGGACAGGGTGATGGCTTTGAGCTTGTCTGCGGTAGTCTCGGCGGGGTGCTTGCGCTTCTTCGTACCATGAGCCTCGACGGTTTTTGCCAGAACCATAGACATCACGTCGGCCGGTGCTCCGGCGTCCATCCAAGAGAGGAAGCTGAGAGAGAAGAGTGAAAGGAGGAACGAGATGAGGGGGAAGCGAAGCGAGTGGGGGTTTTATTCAAGAGAGGAAGCTGAGAGAGAAGAGTGAAATGATGGTTGCTTCGTCCGTCCAACTTACTGCTGGAAAGGAGGGGATTTTGTGATTTGACGGCTCATTGGGTATTACTGCGGCGGTTCGATCGGGGTAGTCTACCGTCACTCTACTACGGAGTAATTTAGTGCATGGCTGGTGGACCCAGGTGCTGGCTATCCCACACGTCAGTGAAAGTGAGTAATTTAGTGCATGGCTGGAGGAGGATCCGCATGGTAGAGCGTGTCCACTATTTTTCATTCTGAAGAAAAAATGATTACAACAAGCATTTCCACTCTTACGACAGAGGAGTGCGAAACACGGTAGCCACTTGAACATACATAGTGCTCCTACTACTAGGCATGTGCAGTGGTTCATACGTCAGTACTACACAATCTTGTTGCTAGTGTGGTAAGATATGACGATAACAAATGATGTTGTGCGCATGTCAACTACTCCTATATGTAACATAGTATCGCTTTTTCGACTGTCCGGTCGAGAATGAACGGTGAGATCAATGTTAACAGAACTAGGTCCACAGCGCATGGAGAGTACGGTGCTACAGTACTCCACGAAACATGAACCATATGAAGCACATCCTATAGTGTTAGACAGGGTGTATGAAGGGTGCACGAGATGGGAGCAAAAGTTCCCTTCTCGACCAACTTTTGGGTGTTTGGCAGAGTGCATGAACCATGAAGGGTGCATGAGTCCACACTAGTAGGTTGACAAAAATACACGAAGAGGAAATAACTATATTTAGATGAGAATGCAACCAAACACACCCACACGCTTTGTGCTACAGTGACTGGTTTGCACCGTCTGAGTTTGATCCAACGGTCATGTTGCGCCGAGACATGGACATGCCCATGCAGAGGGCGCCTAAACACCACCGAAGTCCCTCTGCTTCTCGAGGCGCACGACGTTGGTGATGTAGGGTGCAACCGCGCGCAGAGCCCGCTCCCGGTCGACGGGAGCCAGCTCGTCAAAGACGGTGTCCAATGGCACGAATGGATTCCGGTGACGGAGCCCTGAAAGGATTCGCTCGGCAACTGCGACGGCAGCCTGCAACCCCTCCTTGTCCAGCTCAGCCCCCACCATCGCGCGGAGACGGCTCAGCTCCTCGGAGATATAGGTGAAGAAGGAGACCAGGCCAGGAAGCCGCAGCTTGTTGAAGTCGACTGGGTGGTCGAACGGGTTTAGCCCGACGGCCGTCATCGTCGCGCTGGCACGACGGTAGGCATCGCGCAGCCGCAACATGTGCGTGGCAACTTGGTTCACCAAGTGCCTGAGGCGATCCTGGACCTCGTCACGATCGGCCCGCTCGCGCTCCAGCCGGCTCCCCTGACGGCCTATCGTGTCTCCCGCTTTCTGCAGCAACACTGCCGACGCCTCGAGCATCTTTGTGGTGGACGCCTGCCGCTTTGGAAGCTCCGTGAACTCCCGCACATAACGGAGGAGCATGGCACTCCTCTCCTC
Organism: Triticum dicoccoides; assembly: GCF_002162155.2. NCBI lineage: Eukaryota > Viridiplantae > Streptophyta > Magnoliopsida > Poales > Poaceae > Triticum > Triticum dicoccoides. The sequence continues at coordinate 683,140,905 of NC_041383.1, read as the reverse complement.
CTTGAGCTCACGGAGCTCCACATCCTTGGCCCTGAGCTCCGCATCCTCGGCATGGAGCTCCTGTGTCAGGCGCCTCACCTCGGACTCCGTGATCTACTGCGCCGCCATGGCACCAGGTAGAAGCAATGGGGAGAGGAAGCAAAGGGGGCGAAACGGCTGAAAGGCAATGCAATCTATGGGAAGGCGGAGAGAGCCAGCCGAGGAGCAGGGAATCTTTTGGTTTTCACCACGGTAAAACACCAGTCGACGACTTCTCACATCAGGGAGCAGTGGGTTTTTACAGGCGGAGTCATCGTGACTAATTGCTGCTGCGCCTACTCCCGTCAATCAAAAAATTAAAAATCCTGCCACGCCTGCTCCCGTCAATCAAAAAATTTAAAAATCCTGCTGCACCCAAACACCAGAGCAACGTCGTGGTGGATATTTAAATTTACCTGCCGGCAAGTAGATAAAAAAAGGGGTGAAAAAACAAATGTGGCGGCGGCCTAGCTAATCGGTCGAACTAGCCCAACTAGCTAGCCACCGTGCTTTAATGATGTACTTGGTGGAAAGGTGGTCTTTCGTGATTTGATGACTCATTTACTTGCTTCGGCACTACGACCGAGGAGGACCCATAAAACGCGCGGTAGGGCGTCCCACGTCAGGAAGAATATATGCGTGCACCACCCGGGAGGACCCCGAAACCGCGCGGTAGGGTGTGCCACGTCTCGACACGGAGGAAAAATGTGCGTGTAAAAATATACTGTATCAGACTAGTACCTATGGTTCGACCTCGGAACCCAGCCAGTCGGGCGAAAACACCCCACTAGCCACACAGCTTCATCATGCAAACATGGCACGGTTAGCTCCGTCTCGACCAGCCACAACGTCTATTGTTCTAGGCGATTCTTCTATTTTCCAAGCTTTTTTTTATTTGTAATAACACCACGGCAAGCTAGCGCCGCTCTTCGTGTGTGCCCGTGCAAAGGTTAGACGATGGAGAGAAGAGAGATTGAGATCGCAGACCTGGGACCCACCAGTAAGTGAGACAACGGTCATGCAGGTGTTGACAAGGCACTCCCTCTACTCTACTCAACGCAAGTACTGTATAAAATCAAGTTATGGGACAAAGCCAACAACCGCTCGTTTCTCCAGGCTATCGACTTACGCTTTGTAGTCCAGGTTGCCAGTTTGAATCTCGTCTTTCAGATTTGTTAGTTTTAGGTCCAAATTTGATTAATGACAAGTGGGACCCCCCGTGTGTTGTTCCGATATTTCAGTGTAGGATGGTTTTTTTGAACAAACACTTTGCGCAGTTAGACAAGTAACGACACGAGTTACACGTATTTTGCAAGTTTAGGAACAAGGATGATAGCGGAATAGAATATCACATCCACCCCACAGCTTAGATACTATGGTGATACGAGTTTTTACACCGTTGGAAGTGAGATCCAATGGCTTGGGAGTAGTCTTTCTGATTATGCGCAATTTCCAAACTCTCCAAAGGTTTTTTTTGCAAATAAAACATTCAGGCCTCGTGTGTGCCACTGCATCTTCGATCCAACGGCTCCCCGGTGCTCATATTAGGTGCTCCCCGTAGCTTAATTACCCGCTACGGTGATATGAGCATCTAAGTCGTATGATCAGTGATTAGATGGCACATGCATAATACTTGTACTTTTTGCGCATTTCCCAAACTCTATTAGCCGTATATTGCAAAAACATTCAAACCTCCTACTGTGGGCCGTTAGATCTCAGTGAACTCGTATCACCATAGAATCTACGGTGCGGGAGCACCTCATACTCTCCCGTGTGAGAAAACATAAGGTGCTATCGTAGCTTGGATGCTACGGTGTTACGAGCTTGGAGGTCGTTTGATCTGAGATCCAATGGCATCTGAGCAGTCTTTGTGCCTGTAAGCAGTGGCCAAACTCTTTTGGGGCTTTTCTGCAAAAAACTATTCGAACCACCGAGGAGGTGTTGGGTCACAAATCCAACGCCTCCGAAGAGCTTGTATCACCAAAGCATCTAAGGTGTGGTAGCACATGATATTCTTACATATAGGAGAATATGATGTCCTCCTTCATCTTAGATGCTACGGTGATACGAGCTTCGAGGTCATTGGATATGGTATCAAAGGGCATCTAAGTAGTTGTTGTACAAATTGTGTGCAATTCTCAAACTCATCAACGTTTCCTGCAAAAAAATTAAGACACATCATGTGAGCTACTAAATCTCAGATCTACAAGCTCCAAGCAACTCGTATCGGCATATAGCATCTAAGGTATGGGGGCACATGATATTCTCCCGGGGAGGAGGGGTGGGGCGTGCACAACCAATGGGTGGTTGGGAGGGTGGGGACAAATATAATCTAAACAACCCTAAACAGAGCTCCAGAATTTTATCTAAGGTCGAGGGGTTGACCCCCGACAATCATAGCTCCGCCTAAACACAACATTTGCATGTACTGTAGTACTAGACTTAATATTCATGTTTCAGTTTCATGTTCATTTTAAATATTGAACTGAGGACCATGGATGTCTTACATTTTACTCCCTTCGTTCCTATATATTAGTCTTTTTAGAGGCTTCAAATGTACTGGCACATACGGATGTATATAGACATATTTTAGAGTCTAGATTCACTCATTTTGCTACATATGTAGTCACTTGTTGAACTCTCTAAAAGACTAATATTTAGGAATAGAAGGAGTATTTTTGAATTCGTGTCATACATGCATGGGTTGGAAAAATAGATGCACTATACTTATTGGATTGTTGTTGTGTTCGTGCGTGTGTGTCTCTCTGTGTGTGTGAGTGTGTGTGTGTGTGTGTTTGTGTGTGTGTGGTCATATGCTTGATACATACAAAGTTTTCTCACCTCCATATTGTTCATCTTTTAAATTTGAATTTGCATTGGAAAACTTACTAGGGATACCATGAAATGTGAAATCCACGTTGAGATCACTATATCACAAACTCACTCTAATTCAACAACTCGTCATAAATCAATTACCACGTTGAGATTAGTATTTGCAAGGAAAATACGGGTATTATAGTACACATAGATTCGTTCGGCAATTTAAAAGGTTCCTTTCGTATTCTCGAATGGTAGGACCCAACGGCGTACCAGCCAGACCTTGACTCATGTTGATCCTAAAAAAAACGGGCTCGTGTCCTTCGATGGCGTGCGTGGTACGCACATTAGGCAACCCCAACCAGTCGAGCCTCAGCGTTTCAAGTCGAAATATCTAGCGGCCAGAATTCCAGCCCTAGGAAATTCCCCTCATGTCCCCGGTCCATAATGACTACCGATGAACAATGGAGGGATGCTTTAGTAACTAGACAACGTTACCTACCATGCCGAGCACGGTTCAATTCCCTCGGTCGCCGCTCATCAAGGTCACCCGTCAACTGCATTGCCTAGTACTACTACTACTACACCAAGATGAGCACAGAATTGAGCCCGTTTGTTCATGCCTAGTACTTGAGTTAATATATCAGGCAATGCACTGGTACGCAGGGATTATCCTTTTACTCCCTCCTTTCCGGTTTATAGGGCTTATTTTAAAATTTTAGTTTTCCCATTTTATAAGTCTCAATTTGGTTGTTCCCCATCACATGTTCAGATTTCAAGGTGCAATAAATCATTACATGCAAGAATTAAGGGAAAATTGACCAATGCATGTACTTTATGCATGCATGCATTGCAATTAATGCATTCGTAAACACAATTTTTGAGGAAAACAAGCGCATTAATTGAGTGGTTTTGCAAACTACAACAATTGTTCCACCACTCACCATGTACCTTGGTTGGTGAGATTTTTGAATTGAGCCCTATAAACCGGAAAGGAGGTTTAACTAAGCAAAATGTTTGACCAAATCCATTCTTAAGAAATACAACAGGACAGATGTACGGCTTGAAAATTTATTGCATGATGCAGGTTATGATATTGTTTCGAATTCTGGATCTTAAATTTCAAAAAATCCAAAAGTGAGCATAAATTCTTGAGACTGAGCATGGTCACGTGATATGGCACAAATATTACTTCGTAAGTTTTTTCTTCAATTCGAGACAAGCTGCTTATGACAAGTTGCACAAATGAAGAGCCAAGGTATTTTGGAATAAAGACCTGTCACTTTAAGGCGAACACTTTCACTATTGAAACCGTGGGCGTTTACATGCCGCCACGAGTCCCCGCTTCTCATCGGCAGGTGCCATCCTAGCAAGCGTGTGAGTCGACGGGAGGCGTGCGAGCAGACTGCTGCGCCGGCTGTCAGGGAGGCGTGCGAGCAGACCGCTGTGCAGACTCACCGGGAAGCAAGCCCTTTGACCAGGCTCCGCCGCCCACCATCGTCCCAATTGCTCCCACTTTTAATGTCGCCGGCACCGCAGTTTAAAATCAACCCCGCACTACCCGGTATCGCTACAATCCTCTCTCTTCCTCTCCGATTCTCCTGTCGTCTACCTCCAACTAGCCTGACCTAAACGTATGCCATGCCGCATCACGATGGTCTGCCCTTAGTGTTCCAGTTTCATGAGGAAGACACCCAGCCGGAGTCTCAAGAACATAAGGCGCTTTGGGACGAACTTGAACTGGTCTTGCGGGAAGACACCACGCCTGTCCCCGCTCCCATTCCGGCTCCCGTCGCCCCGACTGCGCCAGCGCCCATCCCCGTGGCATTGATGGGCTGGGAGCCGCACATTGTCGCCGAGCTTGATGCCACCGGGTTCCACGAGGTCCCCGCCGACTTTCACGCGCCCGTGCACCTGCCAGCGCATGCGCCTGCGCGTGCACTGACGCGCACGCCCGTGCCGGTGCCCATGCACCTGCCAGCGCATGTGCCTACGCGTGCACTGATGTGCGTGCCTGTGCCGGTGCCCGTGCACATGAATGTCTCCGCCGTGCCGTTGACAACGCTTGTCCCCGCGCGGGTGCCAGTGCCCCCCTCAGCGGCATGGATGGCCGCCGTCGACCACTTCCTGGCACCAACGCCAGTCGCCTCCTCCCGCCAGTTGACTCGCTCCAAAGTCCAGAACATTTTGGCCTTCCTTGAAGCTAGGCCAACGTCCAGGAGTACGCCAACAACGGCGCAAGACGCCGCCGTCGCCGTCGGTCAGCAGCCCGACGACACACAGAGCACGGCAGAGGAGCCGCTTCCCACCGCGAGACGCCCCCGCCGCCGTCGCGTAATCTAAATTTGCCATGAAAAACGTTCGGATTGCCATGCTTAAAATCCGAACGTTTCTCATTTCCGTTTATTTTATATCGATTGTCGTATAATTTAAAGTCGGAGTCAGACTGAACGAAATGTATGGTTTGATCGAATGAATGTTCTGCTAGAGCCGTATCAAATTAAATATAAAACTTCATCAAGCCACATGTATTTCTTGTCATCCAACGACCTAGACTGCTTCAATGTCGAGCGCTCAACACGTTTAGCGTGCAGTTAATTTCATGCCAAAAATAGTGCTAATCACATGACAACACGCAAATAATATCCTAGTAGTTAATATCCACATGCACTTAATATACTTCCAAATTAATGTGCATTGCACGTACACACTGACTAGTGCTGCTAGTACGTAAAACTGGTGCCGTGACTTGTGAACGCATCCAGATATGGTCAACGGCAACATCATCCACGAGTTCTTCCTGTTTGCCCGTGCGTCTAAACGCAGAAGGAGAGGAGAGAGAGAGAGCACACATGGAACCCACCAGTAAGTGAAGGCGAATAGTACTAAAAATAATATTACATGTTATCCATTAATTAGGCTGTGGTAATATAAAAACATTATGTGAACAAAGGGGGTACAACAAACATTGCTATTCTACGTATGTTGCCTATTGACGTGCGGCTTGAAGGCCCGGTCGCATGTTTGATCCTCGTCCTTTATTGTTTAATTTGTATATGAGTCCAAATTTGTTTCATGACATGTGGCCCCCTCGGTGTGTAGTTTATAGCACTTTAATTTATGGGTCGAAATTTGTTCCATTCCAAGTGGACTATCGGTGTGTAGTTTTGTAGCTTATTTATAATAATTAAAGAGAACAACATAGTTTTTTCAATAATACCATGGTGCGACGTTGAAGGCGAAAAAGGACGTGCGAGAGAGCAATGACCGAGCCAGATGGAAATCAACTAGGGGAGTTGCGTGCGTTGCAACGGTGTTTGGAGTAGTTGTGGGCCGAATGCTACGAAAATATAATCTAAACCGACCGGAATAAATGCCTACACAAATTAATCCAAGGTTGGAGTGCCCCTCGCAATGTAAATAGCTCCGGATTTGCGAGGGATGGAGAGGTAGTAGCTTCAACGCGTGGAAGATATGGTGTGAGAAAGCGAGGTCAATCGAGAGACATATAGATAGAGAGACAAAGTGAGTATGGTCCGACATTCATTGAACAAATATATATGCTCCGGAGAGATATTGTCCGATTAAGCTTTTGGTAAGGGTGAGGGCTGTAAGATAGAGCTTGAGAGATGATCGAGTCACAGACGTGTAGATATATTTTGTGCGTGGGAGGAAGCAAGGTCAACCGATCACATAGGGGCCGTGCGATCGAAAGAGTGAGACGGGTTGGAGAGAGTGACCTAGATAGACGATGTGCGTGAGAGTATACAATGTGAATAGGTCGAATTGGGCTCAAACATGGTGATATATCGTTTTTGTCCGAGAAAGAGCAAGGTCAATCGAGACATAAGGATATATATATATATATATATATATATATATATATATAGAGAGAGAGAGAGAGAGAGAGAGAGTTGACTGAGCGTGGCCCACCATGAGGTCGAAAGTGTGGCGGCGGCTTGGATGGACTGATCTAGATAGACAATCTGCGTGAGAGAGTATAGAGTGTGTCGATCGAGGCCCGAACAGGGAGATATATCATTTGTGTGTGAAATAAAACGAGGTTAAACGAGACTCAGATAAAGAGAGTGATATTGAGTGAGTGTGGCCCGCCGTGCGGAAGAAAGAGTGAGACAGTCTCGAGGGAGTGACCTAGATATACAACGTGCGTGCGTGCGCACGAGAGGTTGGG
>NC_041383.1:682958438-683133545 GCF_002162155.2 Triticum dicoccoides | reverse complement strand
GTGGGAAAAGGGGTTGTGTAGTTGAGGGACTTAGAGATCGAAACATGGAGAGAAAGAATGAATGTGTGTTGGAAACCGATAGCTTGCTAAGGTGGTTAGGAGAGGAAGATTGACCGATACAGGAAGTATGTAGCGTTTGTGCACGGGGGGGGGGGGGCTAAAAACAACATTTGAATGTACATAGTACGAGACTTAATATCGATGTTTCAATTCGGTGTACATTGTAAGATTTGAACCGAGGACCAGGCATACGGGTAATCATTTCGAATTCGTGCCATACTAAGTTTTGAAAAGTTGACATTGACTCAATTTGTTGTGCTATTTTGTAGGTCATATGTTTGAATCCATCCAAAAGTTTTCTCACTACCATGGTGTTCATCATATACATATGAATTTGTATTAGAAAAGTAGCATGGATATAGTGAAATGCGAAATCCACGTTAGAATTGGAGATCGCTACGTGACACACACTCTAATTCCAATAACTAACTACATGACACACACTCTACTTCAAATAACTAATTATGTGACAAACTCTAATCCACGTTAGCGTGGGTACCGTTTCGATTTTTTTTCAAATAACTCCTCATTAATTAATTTATAGTACTTCCTCTGTTCACTTTTATAAGACCTTGAAGACATTTCAGACAATGTGCAAAACAATTCATTTTAAGTTGTCTGAAACGACTTACAAAAGTGAACGGATGGAGTATCTCATTTCGAATGACTAATTATTGCAAGGAAAACACGGGCATGGTAATACATACAGATTCGTTTGCAAATGAAAGAAGATTCGTTTGCATTCTCAAATGTAGGCGCACCAGGCAGACCAGGGTCGTATCGGGGTGGACGCTGCTTCGGTGCCTTAAAGGCAACTGCCATTGGGTGACTGACATGTGGGCCAGCCACCTGTTGGGCCCACATGTCATGGACACAAAGGCAGGTGCCTTAAGGCACCGAAGCATAGTCCTGTCGGGGTGGTCATGTGTGTCGGACGGACGCGTAGCACCCAGCCACCCACCCCCTCCCCCCCTCCAAAAGGACGACGACAATATAAGTTCGCGCTTCCATGTTTTGGATTGAAATATCTGGCGGCCCCAATTCCAGCCCTGCAAAATCTCTCTTCTCCACCGTCCCCTTCCACGCCCAGATTGCTCAAATCCTTAAATCACCGCCATCCCTCGAATCGCCCCTCGTCTCGTCTCTTTCCCCACCGTTCCCCACCTCTGTGTCGAATGACGACGACGAAGATGATGGTCGCGCTTCACCACCGCACCGGAGCTACCTCATCTACGCCCTCGTCCGTCGCACCGGGTGGTCCACCGACAACGTCGGCCGCCGCAACCGACATGCCTCACAGACACCGAGTTCCACCACATCAGGTGCACTTCACCGACGCCGTCTCCCAGCTCACCGGGGCTACTTCACCGAGCACATCGTCACACCTCCGCCCACGAGGCCGTTGGGGCTTCTTCAACGGTCTCGTCCACCGCATCGTAGCGCTCCGCTCCCACTCAAGATCTGCATCCGTGCGCAGCCAGCCAACGCCAGCGCATCACCCTCAACGGCTCTGAAGTGACCCGCACTCTAGCTAGGCGAGCATGCCCAAACGCTGGCCCGAACTAGGTATCCACACATCACTCCCTTGTGCACTGTTCCGATGATGTTTGGATATCCTTTCACTGCTCTCTTAGCTTACACGCCTATGCAACTCTGACTTTAACTCTTATTTCTTCTGGAGATATCATCTGAAACAAGCAAATCCATTTTTTTAGCGAAGCATGACGGCACTACGGGATCTGGTACACATCCTGCACACCCGTATAACCTTGTAAGTATCTGTCCTCTGGTACAACATCAAGGTCGATTCCTCTTATTTGATCAACCATTCGCCGTGTCAAAAATGTAGAGGGGGATGCAAGGAGCACAAGGCCTGCACATCCAAGCAAGTGGTAACATGGACTTGTACATGGAACATCTAAGCGCAAGCAGAGCTGCAGTGAGCCTGTACAATGAGCTAGCGTAAGTCCCTGCATTTCATTTAATTCGTACTGGCATTCGTGTATGATTTGTGTGCAGTGGCTGATCCACGAATTCAAGTTACCACGGGCGAACATTTAACTTAAAAAATACGAAGGCACTTGCACTCCGGAAATCAACATAACTTGAGAAATGTGAAACTACATGCACTTTGAAAACCAGCTAATGATCCAAAGTAGTTCAGATTATAAACACTTAATGATGCAAGCACCAAAAAACACAAAATGCAACATGGTGTACAAAGACTACAAACATGGTATGTACCTGCTTGAATTATTTGTTCTCTGGCTGAAAATATCAAAGTGTAATTGCATGTATAACCAATGCGCAAACTGCATATCAATATATCTATCCTGCACAAGTATGCCAATAGTTTCAAACAATAGATTATAAAAGTATTTATTCTATGTTGTCATGATACGGGGCCTTTCTAGTAGATGGCCTCGACGTTTCCTCAAGCTATGAAAATGCACTATAATTTGCTTGTCATCAATGCCTGCAAATCTCTGTCTCTCTCAACATAGTAGATCATCATTAGACATTAAATCCTTCAATGAGCTTGCAAAATGCTTGCATTAGATCCCTCATTAGACACTATATGTTCATCACCATGAGCATGTAAAATGTTTGCATCAAATCCTTCATTTGCAGTCTGTTCATTAGACACTACAGGCTCAAGAACAACATGAGCTTGTATGTTTGCACCGGAAACTTGATTAGATACATCAGATTCAGTTAGTTCAGTATTGATTGGGAGAGTTATAAAATAAGTAGAAATTGGTTTCATTTTCTCATAGATTCCCTACATACAAGCAGTTTTACAACACCGTCAGGTTTAACTATTGGCCAGAAATTGAAGAGTTGAATTAGATATAATCAGGGATGTGATGTACCTGCTCGTTGCGCATGCTACTCTTGCAAGCTGCGATTGTCCGTTTGCGTAAGCTCGATGCCATGCCCGTGCTGCCGCCGCTGCCTCCCACGCAGGCTACACCCAGGGTTGGATCTTCATCTTCTTGTCCTTCTGTTCGCTTGAAGCCCGGCGACCGCCCTCCAACGAGGGCGCGAGGAAGTGCTGTGTTGGTCTGTCCAGTAGCGGCTAGGTTGAGCAAACCAGACTGGAGGCTAGAGCGAATGAATTGGGATTTTTCCTGCTGTCGATCGATATGCGAGGCGCTCGTATGGGCCACGATCCTTCTTAGGGCCTGCCTTGCACTTATGTTATTGGCCCATCCAAATTGAAACATTTTTCTTCATTGTTTACATTGCCTGCTCGTTCGTTGGGACGAACAAAACTAGCGTGGGCCAACCTGGGCGACTCAAACTAGGTGCACACTTTCCAGCCACCTGAGGCGGCCGCCCATACCAGCCCCTATGGTGGCGTCGCCCCTTTTTGCGTGTATGATTGGATAGTGAAAAATATTCCAGTGGCGCTTTTGATTTACCCACAGAATGGTTGAATTGCTTGTTTCTATGAACTGAGTTCGCCAATAATATGAAGAATGTCAGTCTTTTCATCCTATTGTAGATTGCTTAGATCTCGATACGCCAAATGTAATCGCATGAAATATACAGTAAAAGCCAGTGTGATGTGTTTGGCTACAACTAGTCTGACTACACGTCCTCATATAACATATCAAGGACGCACCATCTTACCAGATTCACCATTCGACTTACCCATGCAGTGTGGGAAGAAAGAAGTATTGGGACTGCGTATCCAAGCAATTGATGCCATGGACTCCTTTGTACAACCTTGTAAGCAAAAAAGAAGTTGCAGTGTGCCTGTACAAAGAACTAGCGTAAGTTCAGTTACCTGCTTCTCAGAATTTTAGTTAGCCACTTATTGCAAAATTGTTCAATTATGTTGCTTGGCTTAATTTAGTTTGCTACTGATTACATAATGGCACAACCTATTAATCATATTGTACACTTCGCCTATCTATGTGTTTGATACTTACTATTAAGAATTACCTGTTTGCCTTAACTTAAATATCTACTTGTTTGTTTAACTGCTTTGCTGCTACAACAACGGGTTAAAATGATGTTAATAACTACTGTACTTTTCAGCATCCGATTGAAACTCTTTAATTCCTTGTTTGTTTAACTGGTTTGCTGTTATAACTCCTAGTTGAGATGTTTTGCTAACTTCAACTTTTCTGAATCCAATCGAAACTTTAATGGCAAAACAGGTTATCCCAAGATCAAAGAGCGAGGTCCCCATGGACGTTGCATCATCCCAGAGCAGTGGCACCGGCCCAATTGTGCATTATGAATTGCCAACCGCTGATGCTCTAGAGGCTAAACTAGTGGTAGAAAGAGATTCTGCTTCTGCACTTAGAGATGAAGTTAACATGTTGAGGAAGCAAACATCACAATCACAAGCAGTACTCAAGACAGCCATTAAATATTTGGTGGATTTCAAAACGAAGCAAGCTGAGACTGACCATATTGTTAAGGTCCTGAAGGAAAAAAGGAAATTAAATTCCTACTTGGTAAATCATAGGTGAAATGTTCTTTCCATAGTTGAATAACCTTTGTGTTGTCTGTTCATGTAATCAATCAAACCATTTGTTTTAGAGATCATGTAATAATTGTTTTTTTTGTAATTTTATTTGAGCACAAGTCTGTATTAATTGATAAGACTCGGAGACATTTCATTTGGATTGCTGTGCTAGACCTACAAATATGCCAATCGGGCTGAATGTGCATTCAGCAGTAGTAGTAGTATAGATGGACCATAAGTGGCACGCATCGGAAAGGGCCAAGATGATGGCTAAAAAAAGGATGTTGTTGTAGCCAAAAAAAAGTACATCGGCCTGGCTTATGTATGTTAGTTGATATTATTGATCCATATACTCTATAAGTGTTTATATGTCTGTTAGTTCTGTACATTCTTGGTTGATTGATTCGGTATTTGAATCTTGATACATCGCTTGTGTACATATATAAATGGGAGTACACATTATGCTGCGTGTGACATTTGAGTTGGACATGAAGTGTTCCAAATATTCGAATTCACCTTAAACTGGATTCTAGTTTCTGAATTTGAGTATCGGCATTTGTAAACCATATTCATATATGACAGTGGAATACATCTTTGTCATCCTTTTGAAGATATATAAAAACACATAGAATGATTTATAAAGATTCATATAGGAATACAAAGTGGATTCGAATTTAGTTGCCAGGGTAAACGTGGATGCTTATTGTCCCAAAATTCGAAAGAAGCAGCAAAATGTCCACTCCCACGTCGGCTGCCCGAAGCCAAGTGTTTGGGAGATGGAAATTACTGTCTACCCATTACACGGACAATCCATCGGCCCGATTTCCACTGCTCTAAATAGGGGTAGGTTAGTAACTTCAATTAGACGTGACACGACGGCCTCTGAGCCCATTCCGACATGGTGGGCGTCAAACATGGGCGGCAAAACACATTTGATTCAAGCTCGTCCGAAAGACCTCTGTTTCTCCCTCCATTCCCCATTCATACATGGTGGGCGGCAAAACAAACTCGACTCGGCCGAAATCGATGTAGGCAAATATTTTCAATAGGGGCAGGTTTGTAACTTCACTCAGACGTGACACAACCGCCCTACCTGTTAGCCCCGTTCATACACCGTGGGCGCCAACCATGGGCGCCAACCACCCTCTCCTCGCCCGAAATCACTCTGGGCAAATATTAGCGAGATGCGAGATTACCGTCCTATCCCCAACCGACGAGATGTCCAAATTTTAAACGGGGCTAAGTTCGTAACTTTCCCATATTTCAGACAGGCGCGTCCCAAAAACATGGTTCCCCGTACCTCTCCCTCCATTTTCCCATTCATACACCGTCCGCGCTAAAACACCCCATCCCCACACCAGCCTCCGTCCGCCACCCCATCCATCACCGCCGTCCTCCACCACATCCATCGCCACCGTCCTCCACCATGCCGGAGCGCCTACCAAGACCGCATCGTCCACTGCTAGAGGTGGATGTTTCTCATCCATGGCGACGGACCAATAGCCTTGCATCGCGTCCTCTCGCTCCATCGGCGCCGTCGTCCTCTTTGTCGGGACCGCTCACACGACCTTCTCTTCCACCGCAACGGGACTTATCCCCCGATGCACCCGTCTACCGTCGCAGATCTGCTTCAATGCCACCGATGGCCATCGCACCCCCCGATGCCTACACGGCGCCGCAAGAGAGGTGGTACTTCATATCTCCTCAACTTTTTGATCTCAACCAGAAAATAGATCTTAACTTGGTTACTCTACTTTCTTTTCAGCTCTTAGAATTTAGTCCTTAGTTCGAAGCAAACAATGGATGCTAAATATCATTTCTCCGGTTTATAGCTTCAAATCTGCCATGGCACAGCCATAATACGGTTTAATTGATCATGCTTAGGGTTTAATTGATCATGTTGGTTCCGTGGTGGTTTCTTTAATAGAAATCAGAGGGGAAACCCTCTTTTGCTAAAATAAATATGCTTAGAGTTTCCCCCTTTTATGATCACTATACGATCAGAATACGTGCTTCGTGTCATAATAACACTGCTCCACCCATCAAGCTAAACAAGCTTAGATGTTCAAATACGAATCTGATATTATTAAAACAGAGTTGTTTAATTGGTCAGCTAAATGTTCCTAAATTAGTTCTGAAAATGCATGTTCGCCGCTCGGGTGTGTATCTCTACAGGGTGCCCACGGTGGGCCGGCCCACCCTAAGATTTTGGGTCGTCCCAGGCCCCGATTCCCCTCTGTTCTGCTGCGCTCTTCTGATCTCTACTCGCCCCCAGCCACCTGCCTCGCCGACGACTTGTCGTCCCCGGACGGCATGACTCTAGGAGGAGACGCCGGACTAATAGGAGGCCAGGAGCCGCTCGCCCAACAGCGTCACCGCTGCCCGGGCGCGCCGTCGTGCCTACCTTCCCAGTCCGTTCAGGGCTCAGGCGTGCAGCACCCACCAAGCCAACCCGATTTATCCTGAGATACGTCCTCAACACTCAGCAGCTACTCCTCATCACCCATTTTCTAATTGATTCATTACTCATTAGGCAGGACTGTCATTAGGGTTTGTTGTGTTCTCAGTGCTACCTACACTTAATGGTTCAGATGTATTTTGGTAATCTTTAGTACCTCTAAAGTTCACAGGGTTTTCAAAATTCCGGCCCTCGGAACAGAAACTAGTCATTTTGGATTGTTGGTCGTAGTGACATTGACCCAGATTACTACTGCAAGCCAGGTTTGTTGACAATTTTACTTGTCTTTCTTACTCATTCGATATAATATCCAATTATTCACGTCGATTAGTTGCAAACAATAAGTTCTAGACAAACTTCTTCATTCAGATTTTGGACGGTCTCTTACTACAGTTACAATTCTGCATACTTGTCCTAATAAGCTCACAAGTAAATGATTGATTCACTACATCTATGCTTGCCTTGTCATATTTGTTGTCAATATTCTTTTAGGGTGGACCACCCTGTTTCTAAATACTGGAACCGTAGACATGAGTGAATGGTATTTCTCTATGTGATCTCTTCCATCATGTGTGGGTAACGGACACTGCATTGTATAGAAAGAAAGTGCCATTTCCAGCTTTTACATAGGTTTCAATCTTTTACATGGAATACAATCTGCCTACTTGCTTTGTGTTGCACTACCAACACTCCTCCCTTGAAGCTAAACATTACGCCACTCATAATTTCTTAGTTTATTTGTTCAAATACGAATTTCATATGATTCTAATGTTCCTACTTCAGTTTTGAAATGTGTGCCTGCCTGTTATAGAGACATAAGGGGTTTGTATTTCTGTGTGTGGTCTGGTCAGCACGATTGGGGAGGTGATCTTTGCATATGAAGGGGTTTATAGGGAGACACTCTCCGAGTTGAATCCGCAATGCATTCCATAGATAATCTGACTACTTTTTATGTTTTCATGAATCTCAGATTCTGAACAGCATCATAATGATTATGAGCTTGCGCGCATGAAAAGAATAAAGCAGAACAATGCCATGGCTGTCAAACTTGGCATTAAGGGACTGAAATCAAGTCTGGATGCAATGCAATGCAAACGCTCTCCACCTACAGATTCAGGCTCATAATATGATCCTAAAAGTGATTCTGAGCTAGAGGGAGACCTAAGTCAATGTAGCTCCCTAGTGGAGGAGTCAGAGGAAGATGCCCTATCTTATTCACCCATCAAGGTACTTGCTCTAACTTTCCAAGGTTACATTGCTTTCACATATCTTGCAACTGATGCTTTGCATTGCTTCTACTTTGTTGAACTGCTATTAGCTTAGTTTACACATCGTGTATGTGAATACGCCCTGCCTATCCATTTTTAGTACATATTCCATCTGTCATCATACCATATTTGTCCATTCAAATGCTGTTCTTGTGTATCAGACGTTCAAAAGGAATAGGGCGATTGCTGATTGTGGAGGAGCACAAGCAAAGTATTTGGAAAAGGTAGTGGCACCTGATAAATCAAATAGCCCATTAGGTGTAGTTGCAATATCACCCGACCCACAAAATACCCCAACTCTAGCAGACTCTAGCCCTACTACACTGGTCATTTCTGATGCCCCAACTCAGCAGACCCCAACTGCAGCAAACAGTATGATTATGCCAGTTGACATAGCACCAGCTGTACGACGCAAAACCCCCATTCCAGCAAAGAGTACACCAAATCCAGTTGCCAAATCCCTTTTCGAAGCAGAGAGAGCCCCAATTGCAGCAAATAGGACCCCTGTTCCATTTCTTCCCAGTTTAGAAGACGAAGCTTATGTTGTTGTCAGGAACTTTGTGCGCATATTTCCTTCATGGAAAGATTATACCGCAGACACAAAACAATTTCCAGTCTTCCTCCACAACTTACGCGTAAGTAATGTACTAATGTTATTCATGGTCATTACTGCATATGTTTCTGCTGACAGAAGACACAAGATTTCATTCTTTTAAATAGGCAAGGAGCAAACTGGACTGTGATGACGAGCAAGAGTTGGTTGCGCTTTTCAAGCACTCGTTGATGAAGTATCATTCCTACCTGAGGCAAGCGCACTTCGATGGCAAGCCTCTGAACGAAATTTCTGTAAAGTCTCCGGTGCTACATTTATCCGATGGTGATTGGAATAATCTTGTTACACATTGGTCTCGGTTGCAGCGTAAGGTACTGTCTATGATATCGCATCACAATTTGAACGACATTTCTGCATTTTCCTTAATGTCTCACTTGTACGAAAACTGTTAGCAGAAGAACATTCATTCTCAAGGGACCATAGAATCTCGCAACTATACTGCACACTGCATTGCTCTTGTGAGTACCTCTTGCCCTGTATGACCATACTTACTTTAATAGCTGTTTGATTATGTAGCATCACTGCACATGTTAGCCTCGTAATCATCCATTTGGTGGACATTATAAGATCCGTATGGACTCTTACACAAATTTAGAATCAACCCAATGCTTTTGAAGAGGTTTAGCTCTGCAGTCCTCTTGTAAGGACCGAACGTGGTCTATCACTGTACTTACATTAACAGCTACTCCCTCTGTCCCATAATATAAGAACATTTTGTACAGTACACCAGTGTTCAAAACACTCTGGTATTATGGGAAGATGGATTGGTTCATTTTGTAGCATTCTACATCTTATCTCCCTCGCCCACCATTTACTAAAAAAGATCAGATCTATATTTAATCTTACCAACAAGTAGAATACACAGACAATGCCAGTGCAGAAGTGTAGCCCATTGCTCTTGTCAGTACATTTTGTCCTGTAACGCTTGTACTTCCAGGGATTGGTAGTTGATTATGTAGCATCAATCTGCATCTTATCTTCATTATCCTCTATCCCTTCCAGTATTATCATATCTATAATTACTCTCTACAAAATGTAGAGTACAGGCAATGCTTATGAAGAAGATTATGTGCTAAAATTCTTGAGTTATCCTTCCCTTGACATGGAGAAGGGCATTATAAAGTCGGTGTTAACTATTAATGTAAGTCAGTCCTTCTAAAGCCTTTATCCTCAACTGCTGTTTAATTTGCTCATACTCCCTACCGTTTACTATTGTTTAGTTTGCTGTTTCTACCAAAATGCATGTTCGTAAGAACCGTAAGTTCTAAGTTTTACTTGTAAAACCAAATTTCTTATTCATACCATGCACATTACTTAATACTCCCAATATGTATGCTTGGTTTTGTGGATCTATAATCCAGTGTGTGGTGAAGCAGCCCATGTTTGCACCTTGTCATCTCCTATTTTATCTTACAGATGTGGCTGATGATATGAACAACATGCCATGCACATTATCCAAAATAGATATAATGATTTTCTTTGCCCTTCGTCTATGCTTGTTATCTTGACATGGTAATCCATTAGTGTGGTGAAGCTCCCTGCATTATGAACAATGCCAAATTATGCTATTGATATTTTGAACTTACTCTTTATTTTCTTATTTGAAATTGGATAGAATTGACAGAACAGTTATCATCTTTGTTTATACACGTGCAAAACCTGTCATCTCTCTGCTTTGTTTCAGGGTGATATGCCTGATGGCATGCACAAATCTGCTGAAGGCTGTGAGACAAACACAACATATATTGCAGCAAAGAAGGCAAAACATCTTGAAGATAGCGAGACAACCCCAAAGTCTTGTCTTGATGCAGTGTTCAAGTTACTTGAGACTAACAGTCAGACAAGCTCACATAATTCGTTGTCTGAATCAGTTCGACTTCTTCAGTCCCAAGTTCTAGCAGAAAGGCATTCTGCAACTCAACTTCGACTTGAAGTCCTATCTCTAAGAAAGATTGCGGAGAACACCAATGCGAACCTCATCGCTAAACAGCTACACCTCGAAGCTATGACCGACATGCTAGGCCAGTCTCACAGCCTTGCTCAGCAGCTTGCGCAGCAGTTCCCCCGCAAGGCTAACCTTTCTTGAACTGTCTTGGAAGTGTTCTCGGTTCAGTATTATTTTGTTACGCTTCAATGGTGCCCAGTTTTTGTAATCTGCTTCTTCGTTGCACTTTATGATCACTGGTGGCGAACTTCGATGCCCAGTGGATGTAATATACCTTAAATCCTTTATTGTATAGTGTATGTTTATTCTTAGTTACTATGCCATAATTTCTTTATTGTATAGAGTAGGTTTGTTCTTAATTCCTACTAGTTACTACCATCATTCGCTATCTGAAAAAAAATCAGATGTTGTCGACCGGGCTGAAACATTCGACTCTAACGGGCCAGGTTTTTAGCGGGCCACAATTGGGCCGGCCTGCGTCTTTCTTGGGCCCGAATGATTGGGGCCTTCACACATTGCACCAGGCCCAAACTTACACCGGCCTATATTTTAGTTGGGCCTTTTGTCGACCCAGCGCTTAGTTTGGCCCAGGTAGCGTTGGGCCATTAACAGGCTGAATATTGTACTGGCCTGTTACGGCCGAGATGAAACCACGGGCCTTTAGCAGGCCAAAATGCATGTTGGGCCTCAATTTTCACTACTCGTCGACGGGCCTTCAGCAGGCCGAAATGTAGACCGGGCCGTTATGGGCCCAGTTAGCTCACGGGCCGTTACCAGGTCAACGGGCCGAATTACGTGACAGGCCTTTAACAGGCCCAAATTCACGTTGGGCTTAACTATTGCCCCCTTTAGCATGGGCCGTTAGTGGGCCCGATGTCCCGTCGGACCATATATGGCCCATGGGCAGCACGGGCCATTCCCAGGCCGAAAGTCACACCGGGCTGAAATGGGCCCATGTCTACATCAGGCCTCTATATTCGGCGAACAATTAACGGGCCAGATCTGGCTTCGGGCCGCAAATGGGCCCAAATATTGGGCGAACAATTAACGGGCCAGATCTGGCTTCGAGCCGTAAATGGGCCCAAATATTGGGCGAACAATTAATAGGCCAGATCTGGTTTCGGGCCGTAAATGGGCCGTTATTGGGCTGGCCCACTAGTACCTGATTAAGTTCTACGGGCCTTTGACTGGGCCGCCCTTTTTAACCTATATGGGCCTCTGTTGGGCCCAGCCACGTGTCGACGTACCATAGGCATGTCTCCTCCAATGGACGGGCGACATCTGGCCCACTGACGAGCTGACAGGTGTTCCCTTCGGCCAATTAGAATTTTACACGTGGAAATTTCCCATTGGTCGGGGCTGTTAACGGGTTATCGGATCCAAAATCCGACCGATAGCTTAACGGTGTTCCGTTACGGTGGATGCCACATGTCGGTCACCCTTGACAAAAGCACTTCTGTGACGCGCGATTTATCGTCATGGAAGTGGACACTTCCGTGATGATCATTTTGGTAATGTCATGGAACACTTCTACGACAGCACAGGTATGACTATCTTGATTCTGTCATAAATTTGTCATGGATGTACATGCATGACAAAAAACGCGACCTGCTGTGACAGACACGTATCATCATAGAAGTGTATTTTTTCTGTAATGCATGCAATAGTTATAACATAGGGTGACACAGAACTAGCTCCAATTCATCAATGTAATGTAGGCATGTATTCCGAATATAGTCATACGTGCTTATGGAAAAGAACTTGCATGACATCTTTTGTCCTACCCTCCCGTGGCAGCAGGGTCCTATTGGAAACTAAGGGATATTAAGGCCTCCTTTTAATAGAGTACCGGACCAAAGCATTAACACTTAGTGAATACATGAACTCCTCAAACTACGGTCATCACTGGGAGTGGTCCCGATTATTGTCACTTCGGGGTTGCCGGATCATAACACATAGTAGGTGACTATTGACTTGCAAGATAGGATCAAGGACTCACATATATTCATGAAAACATAATAGGTTTAGATCTAAAATCATGGCACTCGGGCCCCAGTGACAAGCATTAAGCATAGCAAAAAGTCATAGCAATATCAATCTCAGAACATAATGGATACTAGGGATCAAACCCTAACAAAACTAACTCGATTAAATGGTAAATCTCATCCAACCCATCACCGTCCAGCAAGCCTATGATGGAATTACTCATGCACGGCGGTGAAAATCATGAAATTGGTGATGGAGGAAGGTTGATGATGACAATGGCGATGGATTCCCCTCTCCAGAGCCCCGAACGGACTCCAGATCAGCCCCCCCGAGAGAGATTAGGGCTTGGCGGCGGCTCCGTATCATAAAACGCGATGAATACTTCTCTCTGATTTTTTCTCCCCGAACATGAATATATGGAGTTGGAGTGCAGGTCAGTGGAGCACCAAGGGGCACATGAGGCAGGGGGCGCGCCCAGGGGGTAGGCACGCCACCCACCCTCGTGGACAGGGTGTGGGCCCCTGACCTTGATTCTTTCGCGAGTATTTTTATTAATTCCAAAAATATTCTCTGTGAAGTTTCAGGTCATTCCGAGAACTTTTATTTCTGCACAAAAATAACACCATGGCAATTCTGCTGAAAACAGCGTCAGTCCGGGTTAGTTCCATTCGAAATATGCAAGTTAGAGTCCAAAACAAGGGCAAAAGTGTTTGGAAAAGTAGATACAATGGAGACGTATCAACTCCCCCAAGTTTAAACCTTTGCTTGTCCTCAAGCAATTCAATTGACAAACTGAAAGTGATAAAGAAAAACTTTTACAAACTCTGTTTGCTCTTGTTGTTGTAAATATGTAAAGCCATCATTCAAGTTTTCAGCAAAGATTATGAACTAACCATATTCACAGTAACATCTAGGTCTCTGATATGTCCATTTTGCATCATGCTTTTATCTCAATATTTATTGCATTATGGGCTGCTATTACACATTATGTCTCAATACTTATGGCTATTCTATCTTATTTTACAAGGTTTACCATGAAGAGGGGGAATGCCGGCAACTGGAATTCTGGCTGGAAAAGGAGCAAATATTGGAAACCTATTCTGCACAGCTCCAAAAATCCTGAAACTCCACGGAAGTTATTTTTGGAATTAATAAGAATTATTGAGCGAAGAAAACACCATAGGGGGCCCACACCCTAGCCAGGAGGGTGGGGGCGCGCCCCCTATCTCCTGGGCCCCCTGGTGGCCCTCCGGGGCCCGTCTTCTGCTATATGAAGGCTTTTACCATTGAAAAAATCAGAAGCAAGCTTACGGGACAAAAATCCGCCGCCACGAGGTGGAACCTTGGCAGAACCAATCTAGGGCTCTGGCGGAGCTGTTCTGCGAGGGAAACTTCCCTCCAGGAGGGGGAAATCATCACCATCGTCATCACCAATGATTCTCTCATCGGGAGGGGGTCAATCTCCATCAAACATCTTCACCTGCACCATCTCCTCTCAAAACCCTAGTTCATCTCTTGTATCCAATCTTGTATCAAAACCACAAATTGGTACCTGTGGGTTGCTAGTAGTGTTGATTACTCCTTGTAGTTGATGCTAATTGGTTTACTTGGTGGAAGATCATATGTTCAGATCCTTAATGCATATTAATACTCCTCTGATTATGAACATGAATATGCTTTGTGAGTAGTTACGTTTGTTCCTGAGGACATGGGTGAAGTCTTGCTATTACTAGACATGTGAATTTGGTATTCGTTCGATATTTTGATGAGATGTATGTTGTCTCTCCTCTAGTGGTGTTATGTGAACATCGACTACATGACACTTCACCATTATTTGGGCCTAGAGGAAGGCATTGGGAATTAATAAGTAGATGATGGGTTGCTAGAGTGACAGAAGCTTAAACCCTAGTTTATGCATTGCTTCGTAAGGGGCTGATTTGGATCCATATGTCTAATGTTGTGGTTAGGTTTATCTTAATACTTCTTTTGTTGTTGCGGATGCTTGCAATAGGGGTTAATCATAAGTGGGATGCTTGTCCAAGTAAGGGCAGTACCCAAGCACCGGTGGTCCACCCACATATCAAATTATCAAAGTACCGAACGCGAATCACATGAGCTAATGAAAACTAGCTTGACGATAATTCCCATGTGTCCTCGGGAGCTCTTTTCTCATTATAAGAAATTGTCCAGGCTTGTACTTTGCTACAAAAAGGATTGCGCCGCCTTGCTGCACTTTATTTACTTTCATTGCTTGTTACCCGTTACAATTTATCTTCTCACAAAACTATCTGTTACCTACAATTTTAGTGCTTGCAGAGAATACCTTACTAAAAACCGCTTGTCATTTCCTTCTGCTCCTCGTTGGGTTCGACACTCTTACTTATCGAAAGGACTATGATAGATCCCCTATACTTGTGGGTCATCAAGACTCTTTTCTGGCACCGTTGCCGGGGAGTGAAGCACCTTTGGTGAGTGGAACTTGGTAAGGAAACATTTATATAGTGTGCTGAAATTTTTTGTCACTTGTTACTATGGAAACTAATCCTTTGAGGTGCTTGTTTGGGGTATCTTCACCCCGACCAGTAGAGCAAAGAATTGCTCCTCAACCTACTGAACCTATTGAAAATATTTACTTTGAGATTCCTTCGGGTATGATAGAGAAACTGCTAGCTAATCCCTTTGCAGGAGATGGAACATTGCATCCCGATTTACACCTTATCTTTGTGGATGAAGTTTGTGGATTATTTAAGCTTGCAGGTATTCTCGATGATGTTGTCAAAAGGAAGGTCTTCCCTTTATCTTTGAAGGGAGACGCATTGACATGGTATAGGCTATGTGATGATACGGGATCTTGGAATTATAAACGATTGAAGTTGGAATTTCACCAGAAGTTCTATCGTATGCATCTTGTTCGTCGTGATCGTAATTACATATATAATTTCTGGCCTCGCGAAGGAGAAAGCATCACTCAAGCTTGGGGGAGGCTTAAGTTAATGTTATATTCATGCCCCAATCATGAGCTCTCAAGAGAAATGATTATTGAAAACTTTTATGCTCGGCTTTCTCTCAATGATTGCACCATGCTCGATACTTCCTGTGTTGGTTCTTATATGTTGAAGACTACTGACTTCAAGTGGGACTTATTGGAAAGAATTAAACGCAACTATGAAGATTGGGGTTCCGACGATGGTAAGGAGTCAGGTATAACACCTAAGTTTGATTGTGTTAAATCTTTTATGGATACCGATGCTTTTCGTGGATTTAACGCTAAGTTGGACTTGACTCTGAGATAGTAGCTGCTTTTTGTGAATCTTTTGCTACTCACGTTGATCTCCCTAAGGATAAGTGGTTTAAATATAATCCTCCCATTGAAGTAAAAGTAGTTGCACCTATTACATTTGAAGAAAAGACTATCACGTATGATGATCCTATTGTTCCTACTACTTATGTTGAGAAACCTCCTTTTCCTGTTAGGATAAAGGATCATGTTGAAACTTCAACTGTTGTTCGTAAGAGCAATACTAGAACTTATACACCACCTGAACAAATCAAAGTTGAACCTAGTATTGCTATGGTTAAAGATCTCTTGGATGCTAATTTAGATGGGCATGTTATTTAGTTCTGTGAACAGGCTGCTAACATTGCTAGACCAGATGCTAAGATACATAGACCTGTTGTAGGCATGCCTATTATTTCTGTTAAAATAGGAGATCATTGTTACCATGGCTTATGTGATATGGGTGCTAGTGCTAGTGCATTACCCTATGACTTATATAAAGAAATTATGCATGATATTGCACCCGCTGAAATACAAGATATTGATGTTACTATTAAGCTTGCCAATAGGAACGCCATTAAGCCAGTTGGGATAGTTAGAGATGTTGAAGTCTTGTGTGGGAAGGTTAAATATCCTGCTGATTTTCTTGTTCTTGGTTCCCCACAAGATGACTTTTGTCCCATTATTTTTGGTAGACCCTTCTTGAATACTGTTAATGCTAGGATTGATTGCAAAAAGGATGTTGTTACAATTGGCTTAGGGGATATGTCTCATGAGTTTAATTTTGCTAAGTTTCATAGACAACCCCGTGATAAAGAATCACCTAGTAAGGATGAGATTATTGGTCTTGCTTCTATTGCCGTGCCTCCTACTGATCCGTTAGAACAATATTTGCTAGACCATGAAAATGATATGATTATGAATGAAAGAAGGGAAATAGATGAAGTGTTCCTTCAATAGGGTCCTATTCTGAAACACAACTTGCCTGCTGAAATCCTAGGGGATCCCCCTCCACCCAAGGGTGATCCCGTGTTTGAGATCAAACCATTACCTGATAATCTTAAGTATGCTTATCTTGATGAAAAGAAAATATATCATGTTATTATTAGTGCTAACCTTTCAGAGCAAGAAGAAGAAAGATTATTGAAAACTCTGAAGAAGCACCGAGCTGCTATTGGATATACTCTGGATGATCTTAAGGGCATTAGTCCCACTCTATGTCAGCACAAAATAAATGTGGAGAAAGATGCCAAACCAGTTAGAGATCCTCAACGGTGGTTAAATGCTAAGATGAAAGAAGTGGTAAGAAAGGAAATACTAAAGCTCCTTGAGGCAGGTATAATTTATCCTGTTACTGATAGTGATTGGGTAGGCCCTGTCCATTGTGTTCCTAAAAAGGGAGGTATTACTGTTGTTCCTAATGATAAAGATGAATTGATCCCGCAAAGAATTATCACAGGTTTTAGGATGGTAATTGATTTCCGTAAATTAAATAAAGCTACTAAGAAGGATCATTACCCTTTACCTTTTATTGATCAAATGCTAGAAAGACTATCCAAACACACACATTTCCGGTTTCTAGATGGTTATTCTGGTTTCTCTCAAATACCTGTGTCAGCGGAGGATCAATCAAAAACTACTTTTACTTGCCCTTTCGGTACTTTTGCTTATAGACGTATGGCTTTTGGTTTATGTAATGCACCTGCTACCTTTCAAAGATATATGATGGCTATATTCTCTGACTTTTGTGAAAAGATTTGTGAGGTATTCATGGATGATTTCTCCGTTTATGGATCCTCTTTTGATGATTGCTTGAGCATCCTTGATCGAGTTTTGCAGAGATGTGAAGACACTAGTCTCGTCTTGAATTGGGAAAAGTGTAACTTTATGGTTAATGAAGGCATTGTCTTGGGGCATAAGATTTCCGAGAGAGGTATTGAAGTTGATAAAGCTAAAGTTGATGCTATTGAAAAGACGCCATGTCCCAAGGACATAAAAGGTATAAGAAGTTTCCTTGGTCATGCCGGTTTTTATAGGAGGTTCATTAAGGACTTTTCTAAAATCTCTAGGCCTCTGACTAATTTATTGCAAAAAGATATTCCTTTTGTATTTGATGATGATTGTGTAGAAGCATTTGAAATACTTAAGAAAGCTTTGATCACTGCACCTATTGTTCAGCCTCCTGATTGGAACTTACCTTTTGAAATTATGTGTGATGCTAGTGATTATGCTTTAGGAGCTGTTCTAGGGCAAAGAGTTGATAAGAAGTTGAATGTTATCCAGTATGCTAGTAAAACTCTTGATACTTCCCAGAGAAATTATGCTACTACTGAAAAAGAGTTCTTAGCAGTTGTATTTGCTTGTGATAAGTTTAGACCTTACATTGTTGATTCTAAAGTTACTATTCACACTGATCATGCTGCTATTAAATATCTTATGGAAAAGAAAGATGCTAAGCCTAGACTCATTAGATGGGTTCTCTTGCTCCAAGAATTTGATTTGCATATTATTGATAGAAAGGGAGCTGAGAACCCCGTTGCAGACAACTTGTCTAGGTTAGAGAATGTTCTTGATGACCCACTACCTATTGATGATAGCTTTCCTGATGAAAAATTAGCGGTCGTTAATGCTTCTCGTACTGCTCCTTGGTATGCTGATTATGCTAATTACATTGTTGCTAAATTTATACCACCTAGTTTCACATACCAGCAAAAGAAAAAGTTCTTTTATGATTTAAGACATTACTTCTGGGATGACCCACACGTTTATAAGGAAGGAGTATATGGTGTTATTAGACGTTGTGTACCTGAGCATGAACAAGAACAGATCCTACGCAAGTGTCACTCTGAATCATATGGAGGACACCATGCTGGAGATAGGCACATAAGGTATTACAATCTGGTTTTTATTGGCCTACTCCCTTCAAAGATGCTCGTTAGTTTGTCTTGTCTTGCGATGAATGTCAAAGAATTGGTAATATTAGTAGACGTCAAGAAATGCCTATGAATTATTCTCTTGTTATTGAACCATTTGATGTTTGGGGCTTTGATTATATGGGACCTTTTCCTGCCTCTAATGGATATACACATATTTTAGTTGTTGTTGATTACGTTACTAAGTGGGTAGAAGCTATTCCAACTAGTAGTGCTGATCATAACACCTCTATTAAGATGCTTAAAGAAGTTATTTTTCCGAGGTTTGGAGTCCCTAGATATCTTATGACTGATGGTGGCTCACATTTTATTCATGGTCCTTTCCGTAAGATGCTTGCTAAGTACGATGTTAACCATAGAATTGCATCTCCTTATCACCCGTGGTGTAGTGGTCAAGTAGAGTTGAGCAATAGAGAGCTCAAATTAATTTTGCAAAAGACAGTGAATAGATCTAGAAAGAATTGGTCCAAGAAACTTGATGATGCATTATGGTCCTATAGAACTGCATATAAAAATCCTATGGGTATGTCTCCGTATAAGATGGTATATGGAAAAGCATGTCACTTACCTCTAGAACTTGAACATAAAGCATATTGGGCTATTAAAGAGCTCAACTATGACTTCAAACTTGCCGGTGAGAAGAGGTTATTTGATATTATTTCACTTGATGAATGGAGAACCCAAGCCTATGAGAATGCCAAGCTGTTCAAAGAAAAAGTTAAACGATGGCATGACAAAAGGATACAAAAGCGTGAGTTTAACGTAGGTGATTATGTGTTATTATTCAACTCTCGTTTAAGATTTTTTGCAGGAAAACTTCTCTCTAAATGGGAAGGTCCTTACGTTATCGAGGAGGTCTATCGTTCTGGTGCCATAAAAATCAACAACTTCGAAGGCACAAGTCCGAGGGTGGTGAACGGTCAAAGAATCAAACATTATATTTCAGGTAATCCTATCAATGTTGAAACTAATATTATTGAGACCGTAACCCCGGAGGAATACATAAGGGACACTTTCCAGAACGTTTCACACTCTGAAAAGGAATAGGTATGTGGTACGATAAGTAAACCGACTCCAAAACAGTTCTAATGGCAATTTTTCTCCGTTTTGGAATATTAAAGAATTTTGGAAAGCAAGAAGTAATCTGGGAAGGACACTAGGCCTCCACGAGGGTGGAGGGCGCGCCCACCTTTCCTGGGTGCGCCCCCTGTCTCGTGGCCACCTCGTGTGCCTCCCGGACTCCGTTTTCTTGCACGTTACGTATTTTGGTCAGTAAAAATTCATTACATAATCTCCCGAAGGTTTTGACCACCGTATCACGCAAATATCCTCTATTTTTGTTTCGAGTTGTTCCTGTTGCAGATTAAGAGTAAGATGTCTTCTCAAGAGTCAGTCGGGGAGAGTCGGGTGTCTCACACGACACCAGGTCCAGGAGCAAATAGTGATGCTTATCACTTGGACCATCAACGGAGGATGAGATGGAGGCCGACTTGAAAAGGATAGATGCCATGGAGGAAGATCAAGAAGTTACCTCTCGCTTCCAACCAGGATTCATGATGGGGGAACTACATAGCTCGGCTATTCCGAATTCGGTCATCCCTTCCAATGTTAAATTTCTTTCTTATGAAAATATGAAAAAGAGCGTCACTTGTTCTCCAGAAGCTATGCAACATCCTTGGGTAAAGGGAGCTTTAGCCATTGCGGGCAAGCTCCGCAAAGAAATTATGGACCTCAAACAACAAGTCAATAAGCTCGAGGAGGAGAATCGTATCCTGAGGGGCATCATCGCCAAGAAGATCACAACACCAACTATGAAGGAGACATAACCACATGGGTATGGGCACTCCCCTTGGCAACTGCCAAGCTTGGGGGAGGTGCCCCGGTATCGTATCACCATCACACTCCTATCTTTACCGTTTACTTAGTTCGATCCTTTTAGTAATATCTTGATCTAGTAGATTGAAGTTTTGGTATGAATTAGTTTTGAGTTTTGCTTTGTGATCTGTTTATGCAATCGAGTCTGTGAGCTATCTATAATAAAGATTAGTGTTGAGTCAAGGGCTTTGCTATCTTGCTATGATCTTGAGAAAGTATAAGAATAAAAGAGTTCATATTGATCTTGTGGATAGTAATGACTTCACACATAAAAAGTATGAGGCATAAAAGTTGTTGAGAGTTGACAAACGTAGTTTTGGTCATTGTTGCAATTAATAGGAAGTAATAAGGAAAGAGAGGTTTTCACATGCAAACATACTATCTTGGACATCTTTTATGATTGTGAGCACTCATTAAGTATAACATTCTAAAAGAGTTGATGTTGGACAAGGAAGACAACGTAATGGTTTATGTTTTCTCACATCTCAGTTAAAGTATATTGTCATTAATCTTCCCAACATGTTGAGATTGCCTTTCCCCCTCATGTTAGCCAAAATTCCTTGCACCAAGTAGAGATACTACTTGTGCTTCCAAATATCCTTAAACCCAGTTTTGCCATGAGAGTCCACCATACCTACCTATGGATTGAGTAAGATCCTTCAAGTAAGTTGTCATGTTGCAAGTAATAAAAATTGCTCTCCAAATATGTACGACTTATTAGTGCGGAGAAAATAAGCTTTATACGATCGTGTGATATGGAAGTAATAAAAGCGACGGACTGCATAATAAAGGTTCATATCACAAGTGGCAATATAAAGTGACGTTCTTTTGCATTAAGATTTTGTGCATCCAACCCTAAAAGCACATGACAACCTCTGCTTCCCTCTGCGAAGGGCCTATCCTTTACTTTATGCTTGAGTCAAGGTGATCTTCACCTTTCCCTTTTTCATTTTATCCTTTGGCAAGCTCCTCGTGTTTGAAAGATCCTAATATATATATATATATATATATATATATATATATATATATATATATATATATATATATATATATATATATATATATCCAATTGGATATAAGTTAGCATGATTATTATTGTTGACATCACCCAAAGGTGAATACGTTGGGAGGCAACTCAATAAGCCCCTATCTTTCTCAGTGTCCGGTTGAAACTCCATAACCACAAGTATCGTGTGAGTGTTAGCAATTGTAGAAGACTATATGGTAGTTGAGTAAGTGGACTTGCTGAAAAGCTCTATTCTTGACTCTTTCTGATGTTATGATAAATTGCAATTGCTTCAATGACTGAGATTACATTTTGCTAGTCTCAATGAAGTTTATGAACCATACCTGACATTGTGAATCGATTGTTACTTGAGCATAAGAAATCATATGATAAAATCTATATATGTTGTTGTTAAAAGAATGATCATGATATCCTCATGTCTATATTTTATTTTTATCAACACCTCTATCTCTAAACATGTGGACATATTTTTCGATTTCGGTTTCCGCTTGAGGACAAGCGAGGTCTAAGCTTGGGGGAGTTGATACGTCCATTTTGCATCATGCTTTTATATCAATATTTATTGCATTATGGGCTATTATTACACATTATGTCTCAATACTTATGGCTATTCTCTCTTATTTTACAAGGTTTACCATGAAGAGGGGGAATGCCGGCAGCTGGAATTCTGGCGGGAAAAGGAGCAAATATTGGAAACCTATTCTGCACAGCTCCAAAAATCCTGAAACTCGGCAGAAGTTATTTTTGGAATTAATAGGAATTATTGAGCGAAGAAAACACCAGAGGGGACCCACACCCTGGCCAGGAGGGTGGGGGCGCGCCCACCCCGACTGGGCGTGCCCCCTGTCTCCTGGGCCCCCTGGTGGCCCTCCGGTGCCCATCTTCTGCTATATGAAGGCTTTTACCCTGGAAAAAATCAGAAGCAAGCTGACGGGACGAAACTCCGCCGCCACGAGGCGGAACCTTGGCGGAACCAATCTAGGGCTCCGACGGACCTGTTCTGCCGGGGAAACTTCCCTCTGGGAGGGGGAAATCATTACCATCATCATCACCAACGATCCTCTCATCGGGAGGGGGTCAATCTCCATCAAACATCTTCACCAGCACCATCTCCTCTAAAAACCCTAGTTCATCTCTTGTATCCAATCTTGTATCAAAACCACAAATTGGTACCTGTGGGTTGCTAGTAGTGTTGATTACTCCTTGTAGTTGATGCTAATTGGTTTACTTGGTGGAAGATCATATGTTCAGATCCTTAATGCATATTAATACTCCTCTGATTATGAACATGAATATGCTTTGTGAGTAGTTACGTTTGTTCCTGAGGACATGGGTGAAGTCTTGTTATTAGTAGTCATGTGAATTTGGTATTCGTTCGATATTTTGATGAGATGTATGTTGTCTCTCCTCTAGTGGTGTTATGTGAATGTCGACTACATGACACTTCACCATTATTTGGGCCTAGAGGAAGGCATTGGGAAGTAATAAATAGATGATGGGTTGCTAGAGTGACAGAAGCTTAAACCCTAGTTTATGTGTTGCTTCGTAAGGGGCTGATTTGGATCCATATGTCTAATGTTATGGTTAGGTTTACCTTAATACTTCTTTTGTAGTTGCGGATGCTTGAAATAGGGGTTAATAATAGGTGGGATGCTTGTCCAAGTAAGGGCAGTACCCAAGCACCGGTCCACCCACATATCAAATTATCAAAGTACCGAATGCGAAACATATGAGCGTGATGAAAACTAGCTTGACAATAATTCCCATGTGTCCTCGGGAGCTCTTTTCTCATTATAAGAAATTGTCCTGGTTTGTCCTTTGCTACAAAAAGGATTGGGCCACCTTGCTGCACTTTATTTACTTTCATTGCTTGTTACCCGTTACAATTTATCTTATCACAAAACTATCTGTTACCTACAATTTCAGTGCTTGCAGAGAATACCTTACTGAAAACCGCTTGTC
This sequence comes from Triticum dicoccoides, assembly GCF_002162155.2. Lineage (NCBI taxonomy): Eukaryota > Viridiplantae > Streptophyta > Magnoliopsida > Poales > Poaceae > Triticum > Triticum dicoccoides. The sequence goes on along the minus strand of NC_041383.1, from coordinate 683,109,658 downwards.
ATTTCCTTCTGCTCCTCGTTGGGTTCGACACTCTTACTTATCGAAAGGACTACGATAGATCCCCTGTACTTGTGGGTCATCAGTCTCATGTTTACTCATATCAATGGCATAATCAACTAGCGAGCAATAATAATAAATATTTGATGACAACACTTTCTCAAAACAATAATAATACATATAACAAGATGGTATCTCGCTAGGCCTTTCTGAGACCGCAAAACATAAATGCAGAGCACCTATGAAGATCAAGGACTGACTAAACATTGTCATTCATGGTAAAAGAGATCCAGTCATACTCAATATAAATTAATAGTAATGGATGCAAATGAAAGCGGTGCTCTCCAGCTGGTGCTTTTTAATAAGAGGGTGATGACTCAACATGAAAGTAAATAGATATGCCCTTCGCGGAGGGAAGCAGGGATTTGTAGAGGTGCTAGAGCTCGAATTTGAAATAGAGATAAATAATATTTTGAGCGACATACTTTCATTGTCAACATAACAACCGAGAGATCTCGATATCTTCCATGCTACACACATTATAGGCGGTTCCCAAGCAGAATGGTAAAGTTTATACTCCCCCACCACCAACAAGCATCAATCCATGGATTGCTCGAAACAACGAGTGCCTCCAACTAGCAACAGCCCTAGGGGAGTTTTGCTTGCAATTATTTCGATTTGATTTGCTTAGAGCATGGGACTGGGCATCCCGATGACCAGCCATTTTCTCGTGAGTGAGGAGCGGAGTCCACTCCTCTTGAGAATAACCCGCCTAGCATGGGAGATATAGACAGCCCTAGTTGATACATGAGATATTCGATCATGCAAAACAGAATTTCATTTGAAGGTTTAGAGTTTGGCACATACAAATTTACTTGGAACGGCAGGTAGATACCGCATATAGGAAGGTATAGTGGACTCATATGGAATAACTTTGGGGTTTATGGAAGTGGATGCACAAGCAGTATTCCCGCTTAGTACAAGTGAAGGCTAGAAAAAGACTGGGAAGCGACCAACTAGAGAGCGACAATAGTCATGAACATGCATTAAAATTAATAAACATTGAGTGCAAGCATGAGTAGGATATAATCCAACATGAACATAAATATCATGGAGGCTATGTTGATTTGTTTCAACTACATGTGTGAACATGTGCCAAGTCAAGTCACTCGAATTGTTCAAAGGAGGATACCACCCTATCATACCACATCACAACCATTTTAATAGCATGTTGGCACGCAAGGTAAACCATTATAAAATCCTAGCTAATTAAGCATGGCATGAGCAACTTTAATCTCTAATTGTCATTGCAAACATGTTTCATTCATAATAGGCTGAATCAGGAATGATGAACTAATCATATTTACAAAAACAAGAGAGGTCGATTTTATACCAGCTTCTCTCATCTCAATCAACCCATCATATATCGTCATTATTGCCTTTCACTTGCACGACCGAATGGTGTGGATAATAATAACAGTGTACGTGCATTGGACTAAGCTGGAATCTGCAAGCATTTAATACAAGGGAGAAGACAAGGTAATATGGGCTCTTGGTTAAATCAACAATAATGCATATAAGAGCCACTTCAACAATTTCATCATGGTCTTCTCCTCTCGACCCCCAAAGAAAAGAAAAGAAAAGAAATAAAATTGTTTACACAGGAAAGCTCCCAACAGACAAAAGAAGAATGAGAAATCTTTTTGAGTTCTCTTTATTATTATTATTACTACTACAAGCATGGAATGTAAACTAGCTAAAAGCTACAACTATTTTTTTGTTTTTTCTTAAGGTTTTTCAAACACACAAGAAGAAAGTGAGAAAAAGAAAATAAACTAGCATGGATAGTACAATGAAAAAGTATGAGCACCAACAACTAGAATGAGTGTGTGAACATGAATGTAATGTCGGTGAGAGATACGTACTCCCCCAAGCTTAGGCTTTTGGCCTAAGTTGGTCTAGGGCCACGGCTGGCCTCGCGGATATCCAAAGTTATAGCTGGGGTCATACTGAGAAGGATCCTTGGGGTGCCACTGGTTGGCAATCTCCTCTGGATCCCACTGGTAAACAGACTGACGGTGAGAATCAAGTTGTCACTCCGGCTCTGGCTCTGGAGCTGGTGTGAGGTTCTGATAGGCATGAATGGCTTCCGGCAGAACAAGATACTTGCCTGAAGATAAGTTGAACAAAGAAGGAGCAGACAAAGCAATAGTCTCAAAGTAATTTTTATCAAATATCAGTCTATAGTTAAGCATCTTTTTCTTATTCTTAACAATAAAATCATGTGCTACCATACTCTTATATTCTAGAAAAACAGGAGGCAACAACTTTTCTTCTTTCTCATAATGCCTAATAGGTATGTTAAAGTGTGCAGCGAGGCGCGAGGCGAAGATACCTCCCAAGATGGGACCCTTCGTACGGTTCAGATTTAACCGCTTGGCAACAATAGCACCTAGACTGAAAGTGCTATCATGAAACAAGGCATGGCACAAAATAACAATATCAGGGGCGCTAAGGTTTCCACAGTTCTCGCGACCAATTAAACATCTACTAGCAAATATTGCAAAGTAACGTAGAACAGGAAAGTGTATGCTAGTGATTCTTGCATTGGAAACTTTCCTCATTTCCCATACAGCAATCATATCAATAAACCCTTCAACATCATCTTGATGTGGCTCCTCTATGCTGCCCGCAAAGGGTAACTTGCAAACCTCACAAAAATCATAAAGGGACATCTCCTCATACTCATCATATAAATAAAAATCCACTGAAGGTGGTGATCTCCTAGCATGGAAATGAAAATTTTGCACAAAAATATTAGTGAGTAGGAGATACTGTTTGGGCTGGTCACGGAGGAAGTCGGTGAGGCCCGCATTCTCAGCCAAATAATAAAAATCATCATGAATCCCGGTTGCCCTCAAGAAATCATCACAAGGCCATTCACACGGCTGAACCTCTATGGTGCGAGGGAGATTATATTTGGGCCTTCCATCCTCTTCACTTTGCTTATCCTTCGAGCTTCGGCTCGAAGGGCCCCTCAATAATATCATCTTCATTTTCTAAAAATTTCATAAATTTCTAGTAACTCAAAATAAAAGTGAACCAAACTCAACAAAATTGATAGCAACTACTCCCACAAGTGCCTAGAGACTATAACATGCATTGGAACTACTTGGGACCATATAAATTTTACATGTAAGCTCAAGAACAGGGTCACCGAAGCAGCAAAAATTTGCAATGAATAAAGCACTAGAACAAAAACTAATTGGACCATTGGAGGAGTCACATACCGAAGAACAATCCCCCAAAGCAGTTTTGTGAGTGGAGCTTTGAGCAAGGAGATCGAAAATGGCAGCTACTACGTCTCGAGCTTGCGTTGGTTTTCCACGAAGAGGAGGGGGTGATGTAGCACAGTAGCATAAGTATTTCCCTCAGTTTTTGAGAACCAAGGTATAAATCCAGTAGGAGGTCACGCGCAAGTCCCTCGTACCTGCACAAAATGATAGCAACTCGCAACCAACGCTTAGGGGTTGTCAATCCCTTCACGGTCACTTACGAGAGTGAGATCTAATAGAGATAATATTTTTGGTATTTTTGGTATAAGATGCAAAGTAAAAAGTAAAAGGCAAAGCAAGTAAATAAAGTGATGGAGATTGATATGATGAGAATAGACCCGGGGGCCATAGATTTCACTAGTGGCTTCTCTCAAGAGCATAAGTATTCTATAGTGGGTGAACAAATTACTGTTGAGCAATTGATAGAATTGAGCATAGTTATGAGGTTATCTAGGTATGATCATGTATATAGGCATCACGTCCGTGACAAGTAGATCGAAACGATTCTGCATCTACTACTATTACTCCACTCATCGACCGCTATCCAGCATGCATCTAGAGTATTAAGTTAAAAACAGAGTAACGCCTTAAGCAAGATGGCATGATGTAGAGGGATAAATTAATGCAATATGATAAAAAAAACCATCTTGTTATCCTCGATGGCAACAATACAATACGTGCCTTGCAACTCTTTCCGTCACTGAGTAAGGACACCGCAAGATTGAACCCAAAGCCATGCACTTCTCCCAGTGCAAGAACTACCAATCTAGTCGGCCAAACCAAACGGATAATTCGAAATGACTTGCAAAGATAACTCAATCATACATAAAAGAATTCAGAGAAGAATCAATTATTTTCCATAGATAAGTTGGATCATAAACCCACAATTCATCGGTCTCAACAAACACACCGCAAAAAGAAGATTACATCGAATAGATCTCCACGAGAGAGGGGGAGAACATTGTATTGAGATCCAAAAAGAGAGAACAAGCCATCTAGCTACTAGCTATGGACCCGAAGGTCTGAAGTAAACTACTCACACTTCATCGGAGGGGCTATGGTGATGATGTAGAAGCCCTCCGTGGTGGATGCCCCCTCCGGCGGAGCTCCGGAATAGGCCCCAAGATGGGATCTCGTGGATACAAAAGGTTGCGGCGGTGGAATTAGGTTTTTGGCTCCTTCTCTGGTCTATTGGGGATACGTAGGTATATATAGGAGGAAGGAGTACGTCGGTGGAGCTCCGAGGGGCCCACGAGGTTGGGGGCGCGCCCAGGGGGCGCGCCCTCCACCCTCGTGACCTCCTCGGAAGCTTCTTGGAGTAGGGTTCAAGTCTCCTGGATCATGTTCGGTGAGAAAATCACGTTCCCGAAGGTTTCATTCCGTTTGGACTCCGTTTGATATTCCGTTTCTTCGAAACACTGGAATAGGCAAAAAATAGCAATTCTGGGCTGGGCCTCCGGTTAATAGGTTAGTCCCAAAAATAATATAAAAGTGGAAAATAAAGCCCAATATAGTCCAAAACAGTAGATAAAGTAGCATGGAGCAATCAAAAATTATAGATACGTTGGAGACGTATCAAGCATCCCCAAGCTTAATTCCTACTCGTCCTCGAGTAGGTAAATGATAAAAAGAAGAATTATTGATACGGAGTGATACTTTGGCATAATTTCAATGTAAATCTTCTTAATCATGGTATGAATATTCAGATCCAAAAGATTCAAGATAAAAGTTCATATTGACATAAAAATAATAATACTTCAAGCATACTAATCAAGCAATTATGTCATCTCAAAATAACATGGCCAAAGAAAGTTCATCCCTACAAAATCATATAGTTAGGCTATGCTTCATTTTCGTCACACAAAGATGTTCCCAACTTCTATACCCCCGATGACAAGCCAAGCAATTGTTTCATACTTTTTAACGCGCTTCAGCTTTTTCAACCCTCACGCAATATATGAGCGCAAGCCATGGATATAGCACTATAGGTGGAATAGAATATGATGATGGGATTGTGTGGAGAAGACAAAAAGGAGAAAGTCTCATATTGACGAGGATAATCAACGGGCTATGGAGATGCCCATCAATTGATGTCAACATGAGGAGTAGGGATTGCCATGCAACGGATGCACTAGAGCTATGAATGCTCAACAAAAGAAAACTAGTGGGTGTGCATCCAACTCGCTTGCTCACGAAGACCTAGGGCATTTTGAGGAATCCCATCATTGGAATATACAAGCCAAGTTCTATAATGAAAAATTCCCACTAGTATGAACAAGATAACTTATGACACTCACTATATGAAAAACATGGTGCTATTTTGAAGCACAAATATATGAGACTCACTAGATGAAGAACAAGGTGCTACTTTGAAGCACAAATATATGAGACTCACTACATAAAGATCAAGGTGCTACTTTGAAGCACAGGTGTGGTAAAAGGATAGTAACATTTCCCTTCTCTCTTTTTCTCCCATTTTTTTTATTTGGGCCTTTTCTCTCTTTTTTTATGGCCTCTTTTTTTATTTGGGCTTCTTTGGCCTCTTTTTTTCGTCCGGAGTCTCATCCCGACTTGTGGGGGAATCATAGTCTCCATCATCCTTTACCTCACTGGGGCAATGTTCTAATAATGATGATCATCACAATTTCATTACAACAACTTGATATTACAACTCGAAACTAGAACAAGATATGACTCTATATGAATGCCTCCGGCGGTGTACCGGGATGGTGCAATGAATCAAGAGTGACATGTATGAAAAATAATGCATGGTGGCTTTGCCACAAATACGATGTCAACTACAAGATCATGCAATGGCAATATGACAAAAGTAATGCATGTCACGATGATGATTGTGGAAGTTGCATGGCAATATATCTCGGAATGGCTATGGAAATGCCATAATAGGTAGGTATGGTGGCTGTTTTGAGGAAGATATAAGGAGGTTTATGTGTGAAAGAGCGTATCATATCATGGGGTTTCGATGTACTGGCGAAGTTTGCACCAACTCTCAACGTGAGAAAGGGCAATGCACGGTACCGAAGAGGCTAGCAAATGCGGAAAGGTAAAAGTGTGTATAATCCATGGACTCACATTAGTCATAAGGAACTCATATACTTATTGCAAAAGTTTATTAGCCCTCGAAGCAAAGTACTATTACGCACGCCCCTAGGGGGATAGATTGGTAGGAAAAGACCATCGCTCGTCCCCGACCGCCACTCATAAGGATGCACAAGCCAGGTACACTTCATGCTTCAAATTTGTTACACAACTTTACCCATACGTGCATGCTACGGGACTTACAAACTTCAACACAAGTATTTCTCAAATTCACAATTATCAACTAGCACGACTTTGATATTATTACCTCCATATCTTAAAACAATTATTAAGCATTAGATTTATCTTAGTATTCAATTCACTCAAAAGAAAGTTTCACATATCTCGAACACTAAGTATATTAACATTAAGCAAATTACCATGATATTAATGACTCTCAAAATAATCTAAGTGAAGCATGAGAGATCAAGTTTCTTTAAAACAAATCCACCACCGTGCTCTAAAAGATCTAAGTGAAGCACTAGAGCAAAAATTATCACGCTCAAAAAGATATAAGTGAAGCACTATGAACAAAACTATCGAGCTCAAAAGATATAAGTGAAGCACATAGAGTATTCTAACAAATTTCACTAGTGGCTTCTCTCAAGAGCATAAGTATTCTACGGTGGGTGAACAAATTACTGTTGAGCAATTGATAGAATTGAGCATAGTTATGAGGTTATCTAGGTATGATCATGTATATAGGCATCATGTCCGTGACAAGTAGATCGAAACGATTCTGCATCTACTACTATTACTCCACTCATCGACCGCTATCCAGCATGCATCTAGAGTATTAAGTTAAAAACAGAGTAACGCCTTAAGCAAGATGGCATGATGTAGAGGGATAAATTAATGCAATATGATAAAAAAACCATCTTGTTATCCTCGATGGCAACAATACAATACGTGCCTTGCAACTCTTTCCGTCACTGAGTAAGGACACCGCAAGATTGAACCCAAAGCCATGCACTTCTCCCATTGCAAGAACTACCAATCTAGTCGGCCAAACCAAACGGATAATTCGAAGAGACTTGCAAAGATAACTCAATCATACATAAAAGAATTCAGAGAAGAATCAATTATTTTCCATAGATAAGTTGGATCATAAACCCACAATTCATCGGTCTCAACAAACACACCGCAAAAAGAAGATTACATCGAATAGATCTCCACGAGAGTGGGGGAGAACATTGTATTGAGATCCAAAAGAGAGAACAAGCCATCTAGCTACTAGATATGGACCCGAAGGTCTGAAGTAAACTACTCACACTTCATCGGAGGGGCTATGGTGATGATGTAGAAGCCCTCCGTGGTGGATGCCCCCTCCGGCGGAGCTCTGGAATAGGCCCCAAGATGGGATCTCGTGGATACAAAAGGTTGCGGCGGTCGAATTAGGTTTTTTGGCTCCTTCTCTGGTCTATTGGGGATACGTAGGTATATATAGGAGGAAGGAGTACGTCGGTGGAGCTCCGAGGGGCCCACGAGGTAGGGGGCGCGCCCAGGGGGCGCGCCCTCCACCCTCGTGACCTCCTCGGAAGCTTATTGGAGTAGGGTCCAAGTCTCCTGGATCACGTTCGGTGAGAAAATCACGTTCCCGAAGGTTTCATTCCGTTTGGACTCCGTTTGATATTCCGTTTCTTTGAAACACTAAAATAGGCAAAAAAAATAGCAATTCTGGGCTGCGCCTCCGGTTAATAGGTTAGTCCCAAAAATAATATAAAAGTGGAAAATAAAGCCCAATATAGTCCAAAATAGTAGATAAAGTAGCATGGAGGAATCAAAAATTATAGATACGTTGGAGACGTATCAGCAGCAAGATGAGCTAGAACTCATGCTTGAGCTGGTTGGTGATTTTTTTCTAGAGGAAGAAGAAGCATGTGGGTGCTGGAATAAGTGGAGGGGGGAGACCAGTGGCCCATGAGGCAGGGGGCGCGCCCTGGACCCTCGTGGCCAGGTGCTTGCTCCCCTGATGTGTTCTCAGTGCCAAATATTCTCAAATATTCTAGAAAAAATCATATTTCATTTTCGCGGCATTTGGAGAATTTTTATTTTTGGGATATTTTTATTGCACGGATAATTCAGAAAACTGACAGAAAAATACTATTTTTGCTTTATTTATTCTAAATAATAGAAAGTAAAAGGAGGGTACAGAAGGTTGTGCTTTCTAACTTCATCCATCTCATGCTCATCAAAAGGAATCCACTAACAAGGTTGATCAAGTCTTGTTAACAAACTCTTTTCGACTAACATGGAACCGGAGAAATTTCGAATAACACTAGGTTACCTAAATGGGGATGTGGACATCCCCAACAATAAGAATATCATATTTCTTCTTGACAGTAGGAAGAGGAAATTCAAAACCTTCAATAGTAATGGATGTAATTTTTCCAATAGAATTGATGCTATGGACTTGAGGTTGTTTTCTCGAAAAGTGTACCATATGCTCATTACCATTAACATGAAAAGTGACATTGCCTTTGTTGCAATCAATAACAGCCCCTGCAGTATTCAAAAAGGGTCTACCAAGGACAATCGACATACTGTCGTCCTCGGGAATATCAAGAATAACAAAGTCCGTTAAAATAGTAACGTTTGCAACCACAACAGGCACATCCTCGCAGATACCGACAGGTATAGCAGTTGATTTATCAGCCATTTTCAAAGATATTTCAGTAGGTGTCAACTTATTCAAATCAAGTCTACGATATAAAGAGAGAGGCATAACACTAACACCGGCTCCAAGATCACATAAAGCAATTTTAACATAGTTTCTTTTAATGGAGCATGGTATAGTTGGTACTCCTAGATCTCCAAGTTTCTTTGGTATTCCTCCCTTAAAAGTATAATTAGCAAGCATGGTGGAAATTTCAGCTTTTAGTATCTTTCTCTTATTTGTAACAATATCTTTCATGTACTTAGCATAAGGATTCATTTTAAGCATATCAGTCAAATGCATACACAAAAAGATAGGTCTAATCATTTCAGCAAAGCGCTCAAAATCCTCATCGTCCTTTTTCTTGGATGGTTTAGGAGGAAAAGGCATGGGTTTCTGAACCCATGGTTCTCTTTCTTTACCGTGCTTCCTAGCAACAAATACTCTCTTATCATAACGTTGATTCTTTGATTGTGGGTTATCAAGATCAACAGCAGGTTCAATCTCTACATCATTGTCATTGCTAGGTTGAGCATTAACATGAACATCATCATTAACATTATCACTAGGTTCATGTTCATCACCAGATTGTGTTTTAGCATCAGAAATATAAATATCATTGGGATTCTCAGGTGTGTCAACAACATGTTCACTAGAAGCATGCAAAGTCCTATCATTTTTCTTTTTCTTCTTTTTAGAAGGACTAGGTGCATCAACATTAGTTCTCTAAGAATCTTGTTCAATTCTCTTAGGGTGGCCCTCAGGATACAAAGGTTCCCGAGTCATTTTACCCCCTCTAGTCATAACTCTAACAACATTATCATTCTTCTTATTATTTAATTCATTGAGTAAATCATTTTGACCTTTAAGCACTTGTTCTACTTGAGTGGTAACCATAGAAGCATGTTTACTAATGAGTTTAAGTTCACCTTTAACTCTAGACATATAATCACTCAAGTGTTCAATCATATAAGCATTTCGTTTCAATTGTCTACCAACATAAGCATTGAAGTTTTCTTGTTTAACAATAAAATTATCAAACTCATCTAAGCATTGACTAGCAGACTTATAACGAGGAATATCACCTTCATCAAATCTATAAAGAGAATTTACCTTTACTACCTGTGTCAGGTTATCAAGACCACGTATTTCTTCAACAGGCGGAAAATTAAGACCATGTATTTCATTAATAGGCGGTAAATTCTTAACATCATCAGCTTTAATACCCTTTTCTTTCATAGATTTCTTTGCCTCTTGCATATCTTCAGGACAGAGAAATAGAATACCCCTTTTCTTCGGAGTTGGCTTAGGAGTTGGTTCAGGAAGTGTCCAATTATTTTCATTAGTCAACATATTATTCAATAGCAATTCAGCTTGATCAACTGTTCTTTCCTTGAAAACACAACCAGCACAACTATCCAGGTGGTCTCTGGAAGCATCGGTTAGTCCATTATAAAAGATATCAAGTATTTCATTTTTCTTGAGAGGATGATCAGGCAAAGAATTAAGTAATTGGAGAAGCCTCCCCCCAAGCTTGTGGGAGACTCTCTTCTTTAATTTGCACAAAATTATATATTTCCCTTAAGGCAGCTTGTTTCTTATGAGCGGGGAAATATTTAGCAGAGAAGTAATAAATCATATCATGGGGACTACGCACACAACCAGGATCAAGAGAATTAAACCATGTTTTAGCATCACCCTTTAATGAGAACGGAAATAACTTAAGGATATAGTAGTAGCGAGTTTTCTCATCATTAGTGAACAGGGTGGCTATATCATTCAATTTAGTAAGATGTGCCACAACAGTTTCAGATTCATAGCCATAAAAAGGATCAGATTCAACCAAAGTAATTATCTCAGGATCAACAGAGAAATCATAATCCTTATCAGTAACACAGATAGGTGAAGTAGCAAAAGAAGGTTCATATTTCATTCTAGCTTTCAGAGATTTTTCTTTAAGCTTAGCTAATAATTTCTTAAGATCATTTCTATCATTGCAAGCAAGAAAGTCTCTAGCAGTTTCTTCAATCATAACATAACCCTCAGGCACAACAGGCAATTCATATCTAGGGTGAGAACCTTCATCACCACTTTCATCATATTATCAGTTTCAATAATTTCATTCTCTCTAGCCCTAGCAAGTTGTTCATCAAGAAATTCACCTAATGACACAGTACTATCAAGCATAGAAGTAGTTTCATCATAAGTATTGATAACCCACAAGTATAGGGGATCGCAATAGCTTTCGAGGGTAGAGTATTCAACCCAAATTTATTGATTCAACACAAGGGGAGCCAAAGAATATTATTAAGTATTAGCACTTGAGTTGTCAATTCAACCACACTTGGATAACTTAGTATCTGCAGCAAAGTATTTAGTATCAAAGTAGAATGATAGTAATGGTAATAGTGGCAAAAGTAAAGATAGCAGTTTTGTAGTAGTTGTAACAGTAGCAACGGGAAAGTAAATAAGCGAAGCACAATATGTGAAAAGCTCGTAGGCATTGGATCAGTGATGGATAATTATGTCGGATGCGATTCCTCATGTAATAGCTATAACATAGGGTGACATAGAACTAGCTCCAGTTCATCAATGTAATGTGGGCATGTATTCCGAATATAGTCATACATGCTTATGGAAAAGAACTTGCATGACATCTTTTGTCCTACCCTCCCATGGCAGCGGGGTCCTAGTGGAAACTAAGGGATATTAAGGCCTCCTTTTAATAGAGTACCGGACCAAAGCATTAACACATAGTGAATACATGAACTCCTCAAACTACGGTCATCACCGAGAAGTATCCCGATTATTGTCACTTCGGGGTTGTCGGATCATAACACATAATAGGTGACTATAGACTTGCAAGGTAGGATCAAGAACTCACATATATTCACGAAAACATAATAGGTTCAGATCTAAAATCATGGCACTCGGGCCCTAGTGACAAGCATTAAGCATAGCAAAGTCAAAGCAACATCAATCTCAGAACATAGTGGATACTAGGGATCAAACCCTAACCAAACTAACTTGATTACATGGTAAATCTCATCCAACCCATCACCGTCCAGCAAGCCTACGATGGAATTACTCACGCACGGTGGTGAGCATCATGAAATTGGTGATGGAGGATGGTTGATGATGACGACGGCAATGAATCCCCCTCTTCGGAGCCCCGAACTGACTCCAGATCAGCCCTCCCGAGAGAGATTTGGGCTTGGCGGCGGCTCCGTATTGTAAAACACGATGAAACTTTCTCTCTGATTTTTCTCTCCGCGAAACGGAATATATGGAGTTGGAGTTGAGGTCGGTGGAGCTCTAGGGGGCCCACGAGACAGGGGGCGCGCCCAGGGGGAGGGGGCGCGCCCCCACCCTCGTGGACAGGGTGTGGGCCCCCTGGTCTTGATTCTTTCGCCAGTATTTTTTATATTTTCCAAAAGTTATCTCCATGGATTTTCAGGTCATTCCGAGAACTTTTGTTTTCTGCACAATAAACAACACCATGGCAGTTCTGCTGAAAACAACGTCAGTCCGGGTTAGTTTCATTCAAATCATGCAAGTTGGAGTCCAAAACAAGGGCAAAAGTGTTTGGAAAAGTAGATACGTTGGAGACGTATCAACTCCCCCAAGCTTAAACCTTTGCTTGTCCTCAAGCAATTCAGTTGACAAACTGAAAGTGATAAAGAAAAACTTTTACAAACTCTATTTGCTCTTGTTGTTGTAAATATGTAAAGCCAGCATTCAAGTTTTCAGCAAAGATTATGAACTAACCATATTCACAATAACACTTAGGTCTCATGTTTACTCATATCAATGGTATAATCAGCTAGCGAGCAATAATAATAAATCTCGGATGACAACACTTTCTCAAAACAATCACAATATGATATAACAAGATGGTATCTCGCTAGCCCTTTCTGAGACCGCAAAACATAAATGTAGAGAACCTTTAAAGATCAAGGACTGACTAAACATTGTAATTCATGGTAAAAGAGATACAGTCAAGTCATACCCAATATAAAGTAATAGTAGTTAATGCAAATGACAGTGTGCTCTCCAGTGGGTGCTTTTTAATAAGAGGATGATGACTCAAGATAAAAGTAAATAGATAGGCCCTTCGCAGAGGGAAGTAGGGATTTGTAGAGGTGCCAGAGCTCGATTTTAAAATAGAGATGAATAACATTTTGAGCGGCATACTTTCACTGTCAACGCAACAACTATGAGATGGCGATATCTTCCATGCTACATACATTATAGGGGGTTCCCAAACAGAATGGTAAAAGTTTATACTCCCCCACCACCAACAAGCATCAATCCATGGCTTGCTCAAAACAACGAGTGCCTCCAACTAACAACAACCCTGGGGGAGTTTTCTTTTAATTATTTTGATTTGCTTTGATCTTTTTGATCATGGGACTGGGCATCCCGGTTACCAGCCATTTTCTCGTGAATGAGGAGCGGAGTCCACTCCTCTTGAGAATAACCCACCTAGCATGGAAGATACAGACAGCCCTAGTTGAAACATGAGTTGCTCGAGCATACAAAACAGAATTTCATTTGAAGGTTTGGAGTTTGGCACATGCAAATTTACTTGGAACGGTAGGTAAATACTGCATATAGGAAGGTATGGTGGACTCATATGGAATAACTTTGGGGTTTATGGAGTTTGGATGCACAAGCAGTATTCCCGCTTAGTACAGGTGAAGGCTAGCAAAAGACTAGGAAGCGACCAACTGAGAGAGCGACAACAGTCATGAACATGCATTAAAATTAATTTACACCAAATGCAAGCATGATAGGATATAATCTACCATGAACATAAATATCGTGAAGGCTATGTTGATTTGTTTCAACTACATGCGTGAACATGTGCCAAGTCGAGTCACTCAATTCATTCAAAGGAGGATACCATCCCATCATACCACATCACAATCATTTTAATAGCATGTTGGCACGCAAGGTAAACCATTATAAACTCATAGCTAATCAAGCATGGCATAAGTAACTATGATCTCTAAATGTCATTGCAAACATGTTTACTCATAATAGGCTGAATCAGGAACGATGAACTCATCATATTTACAAAAACAAGAGAGGTCAAGTTCATACCAGCTTTTCTCATCTCAATCAGTCCATCATGTATCGTCATTATTGCCTTTCACTTGCACAACCGAACGGTGTGTATAATAATAATAGTGCACGTGCATTGGACTAAGCTGGAATCTGCAAGCATTCAATTCAAGAGAGAAGACAAAGTAATATGGGCTCTAGGTTAAATCAACAATCATGCATATGAGAGCCACTAAACATTTTCAATATGGTCTTCTAATCTTGACCCCAAAAGAAAGAAAAGAAATAAAACTATTTACACAGGAAAGCTCCCAACAAACAAAAGAAGGACGAGAAATCTTTTTGGGTTTTCATTTTAATTACTACTACAAGCATGGAAATTGAACTAACTATTTTTTTGGTTTTCTTAAGGTTTATCAAACACACAAGAAGAAAGCTAGAAAAAGAAATTAAACTAGCATGGATAATACAATGAAAGAGTATGAGCACCGACGACTAGAATAGTGTGTGAACATGAATGTAAAGTCGGTGAGAAATACGTACTCCCCCAAGCTTAGGCTTTTGGCCTAAGTTGGTCTAATGCTAAGGACCGCAGCTACTCTCCCCGGTGTACTGAGGAGTGTCATCAGGATACCACTGGCTAGCGATCTCCTCCGGATCCCACTGATAAGATGATGGACGATAAGGGTCCAGTGGAGGTTCCGGCTCAGGCTCTTAAGCGGGTGTCTGGCCTCGATGAGCGTTACACCGCTTCCGGCAAGACAAGGTAATTATCTGCAGTCAAATCAAACAACAAAGGCGCATGCAGGGTAATAATCTCATTGTGTTTCTTATTAAATCTCAGGTTATATAGAAGCATCTTATCTTTGTTGTCAACAATAAACTCATGAGCTACCATGCTCCTATAATCTAAAAAGTAAAGAGGTAGCATTGTCTCCTCTTTCTCATAATGCCTAATAGGTATCTCAAAATGTTTAGCAAGGCGTGCAACATAGATACCTCCAAAGATGGGGCCCTTTGTACAGTTCAGGCTTAGCTGTTTAGCAATAATGGCACCCATACTAAAGCTGTAATCACCAAACAAGGCATGAAATAGAATAATGATATCAGGAACACTGAAGTTTCCACTATTTCCACGACCAATTAAGCATCGACTAGCAAATATGGCAAAGTAGCGTAAAACAGGAAAATGTATGCTAGTGATTCTCGCATCAGAACCCTTCTTCGAATCCCCTACAGTAATAGTGTTAACAAAACCATCCACATCTTTACGATCTGGTTCATCTAAGCTGCCCTCAAAGGGTATTCTACATACCGCGCAAAAATTACATAATGACATTTCCTTGAACTCATCATATAAATGAAATGATACTGAAGGAGGTGAATTTTTGGGATAATAATAAAAGTTTTGCATGAAAGTATTGGTGAGTAAGAGATACTGATCGATCCGGTCGTGGAGGAAGTCGGTGAGGCCCGCATTTTCAGCCAGAGAATAAAAGTCTTCATAAATCCCGGCTTCTCTCAACAAATTATCACACGGACATTCACACGGCCGTACTTCCGCTACCCGAGGAAGATTATACTTGGCCTTTTCCTTCTCTTTAGCTTGTTTATCCTTGGAGGCTTGGCTAGAAGAGCCCCTCAAAAATCTCCTTATCATTTTCTGAAATTTTCTGAAATTTTTACTAACTTCAAAATGAAAGTGAATAAAACTAAACAAGATTGATAGCAACTACTCCCACAAGTGCCTAGAGCCTATATCATGCATCAGAATTACTTGGGACCTCATAAATTTGACATGCAAGCTCAAGAACAGGGTCACCTATGCAGCAAAAATTTGCAATGAATAAAGCACTAGAACAAAAACTAATTGGACCAATGGAGGAGTCACATACCAAGCAACAATCTCCCAAAGCAGTTTTGTGAATGGAGCTTTGAGCAAGGAGATCAAAAATCGCAGCAAAATGAGCTAAAGCTCGTGCTTGAACTGGATGGGGATTTTTTTGGAGGAAGACGAAGTGTGTGGGTGCAGGAATAAGTGGAGGGGGGCCACCGTGGGCCCACGAGACGGGGGGGCGCCCAGGGGGTGTGGGCGCGCCCTCCACCCTCGTGGTCAGGTGCTTGCCCCCCAGTAGTGTTCTCAGTGCCTAAAAACCTCAAATAATCCATAAAAACATGCTAAATTTGCTGGGCATTTGGAGCACTTTTATTTCCGGGATATTTTTTTATTGCACGGATAATTCAGAAAATTGACAGATAATACTATTTTTGCTTTATTTGTTCTAAATAACAGAAAGTAAAAAGAGGGTACAGAACGTTGTGCCTTCTAGTTTCATCCATCTCATGATCATCCAAATGAATCCACTAACAAGGTTGATCAAGTCTTGTTAACAAACTCATTCCGAATAACACGGAATCGGAGAAATTTCGAATAACACTAGGTTACCTCAACGGGGATATGAACATCCCCAACAATAAGAATATCATACTTTTTCTTGACAGTAGGAAGAGGAAATTCAAAACCTCCAAAAATGATAGTTGGAACTTTTCCAATAGAATTGATGCTATGAACTTGAGGTTGTTTCCTCGGAAAGTGTACCGTATGCTCATTACCATTAACATGAAAAGTGACATTGCCTTTGTTGCAATCAATAACAGCCCCTATAGTATTCAAAAAGGGTCTACCAAGGATAATCGACATAATATCGTCCTCGGGAATATCAAGAATAACAAAGTCTGTTAAGATAGTGACATTTGCAACCACAACAGGCACATCCTCACATATACCGACAGGTATAGCAGTTGATTTATCAGCCATTTGCAAAGATATTTCAGTAGGTGTCAACTTATTCAATTCAAGTCTACGATATAAAGAGAGAGGCATAACACTAATATGTTGGGGAACGTAGTAATTTCAAAAAAATTCCTACGCACACGCAAGATCATGGTGATGGCATAGCAATGAGAGGGGAGAGTGTATGTCCATGTACCCTCGTAGACCGTAAGCGGAAGCGTTATCACAACGCGGTTGATGTAGTCGTACGTCTTCACGATCCGACCGATCCAAGCACCGAACGTACGGAGCCTCCGAGTTCAGCACACGTTCAGCTCGATGACGATCTCCGGCCTCCGATCCAGCCGAGCTCCAGAGATGAGTTTCGTCAGCACGACGGCGTGGTGACGATGATGATGTTCTACCGGTGCAGGGCTTCTCCTAAACTCCGCGACGATATGACCGAGGTGGAATATGGTGGAAGGGGGCACCGCACACGGCTAAGGAACGATCACGAAGATTAACTTGTGTATCTATGGGGTGCCCCCTGCCCCCGTATATAAAGGAGGGAGGGGGAGGCCGGCCGGCCCCTTTGGGTGCGCCAAGGGAGGAGGAATCCTCCTCCTAGTAGGATCCTACTCCTACTAGGAGGGGGAAGGAAAGGGGGGAGCCGCTCCCCCCCCCTCCTAGTCCAATTCGGACCAGAGGGAGAGGGGGGGCGCGGCCCACCCTGGCTGCCCCTCTCTCTTCCCACCTAGGCCCATGTGGCCCATTAACTCTCCCGGGGGGTTCCGGTAACCCCCCCCCCCCCCGGCACTCCGGTTTTCTCCGAAATCACCCAGAACCTTTCCGGTGTCCGAATATAGTCGTCCAATATATCAATCTTTATGTCTCGACCATTTCGAGACTCCTCGTCATGCCCGTGATCACATCGGGGACTCCGAACAAACTTCGGTACATCAAAACTTATAAACTCATAATAAAACAGTCATCGAAACGTTAAGCATGCGGACCCTACGGGTTCGAGAACTATGTAGACATGACCTAAAACCATTCTCGGTCAATAACCAATAGCGGGACCTGGATGCCCATATTGGTTCCTACATATTCTACGAAGATCTTTATCGGTCAAACCGCATAACAACATACGTTGTTCCCTTTGTCATCGGTATGTTACTTGCCCGAGATTTGATCGTCGGTATCCAATACCTAGTTCAATCTCGTTACCGGCAAGTCTCTTTACTCGTTCCGTAATACATCATCTCACAACTAACTCATTAGTTACATGCTTGCAAGGCTTAGGTGATGAGTATTACTGAGAGGGCCCAGAGATACCTCTCCGACAATCGGAGTGACAAATCCTAATCTCGAATTATGCCAACCCAACATGTACCTTCGGAAACACCTGTAGAGCACCTTTATAATCACCCAGTTACGTTGTGACGTTTGGTAGCACACAAAGTGTTCTTCTGGTAAACGGGAGTTGCACAATCTCATAGTTGTAGGAACTTTGTATAAGTCATGAAGAAAGCAATAGCAGTATACTAAACGATCAAGTGCTAGGCTAACGGAATGGGTCATGTCAATCACATCATTATTCTAATGATGTGATCCCACTAATCAAATGACAACACATGTCTATGGTTAGGAAACATAACCATCTTTGATTAATGAGCTAGTCAAGTAGAGGCATACTAGTGACTATAGTTTTGTCTATGTATTCACACATGTATTATGTTTCCGGTTAATACAATTCTAGCATGAATAATAAACATTTATCATGATATGAGGAAATACATAATAACTTTATTATTGCCTCTAGGGCATATTTCCTTCAGTCTCCCACTTGCACTAGAGTCAATAATCTAGATTACATAGTAATGATTCTAACACCCATGGAGTCTTGGTGCTGATCATGTTTTGCTCGTGAGAGAGGCTTAGTCAACGGATCTGCAACATTCAGATCTGTATGTATCTTGCAAATCTCTATGTCTCCCACTTGGACTTGGTCCTGAATGGAATTGAAGCGTCTCTTGATGTGCTTGGTCCTCTTGTGAAATTTGGATTCCTTTGCTAAGGCAATTGCACCAGTATTGTCACAGAAGATCTTCATTGGTCCTGATGCACTAGGTATGACACCTAGATCGGAAATGAACTCCTTCATCCAGACTCCTTCATTCGCTGCTTCAGAAGCAGCTATGTACTTCGGTTCACATGTAGATCCCGCCACGACGCTTTGTTTAGAACTGCACCAACTTACAGCTCCACCGTTTAATAAAAACACGTATCCGGTTTGCAATTTAGAATCGTCCGGATCAGTGTCAAAGCTTGCATCGACATAACCATTTACGACTAGCTCTTTGTCACCTCCATATACGAGAAACATATCCTTAGTCCTTTTCAGGTATTTCAGGATGGTCTTGACCGTTGTCCAGTGATCCACTCCTGGATTACTTTGGTACCTTCCTGCTAGGCTTATTGCTAAGCATACGTCAGGTCTGGTACACAGCATTGCATACATGATAGAGCCTATGGCTGAAGCATAGGGAACATTTTTCATTTTCTCTCTATCTTCTGCTGTGGTCGGGCATTGAGTTTGACTCAACTTCACACCTTGCAGCACAGGCAAGAATCCTTTCTTTGCCTGGTCCATTTTGAACTTTTTCAAAATTTTGTCAAGGTATGTGCTTTGTGAATGTCCTATTAAGCGTCTTGATCTATCTCTATAGATCTTGATGCCCAATATGTAAGCAGCTTCACCGAGGTATTTCATTGAAAAACTTTTATTCAAGTATCCTTTTATGATATCCAGAAATTCTATATCATTTCCAATTAATAATATGTCATCAACATATAAAACTAGAAATGCTACAGAGCTCCCACTCACTTTCTTGTAAATACAGGCTTCTCCAAAAGTCTGCATAAAACCATATGCTTTGATCACACTATCAAAGCGTTTATTCCAACTCCGAGATGCTTGCACCAGTCCATAAATGGAACGCTGGAGCTTGCACACTTTGTTAGCACCTTTTGGATCAACAAAACCTTCCGGTTGCATCATATACAACTCTTCTTCTAGAAATCCATTCAAGAATGCAGTCTTGACATCCATTTGCCAAATTTCATAATCATGAAATGCAGCAATAGCCAACATGATTCGGACAGACTTAAGCATCGCTACGGGTGAGAAAGTCTCATCGTAGTCAACCCCTTGAACTTGTCGAAAACCTTTCGCAACAAGTCGAGCTTTATAGATAGTAACATTACCATCAGCGTCAGTCTTCTTCTTAAAAATCCATTTATTCTCAATGGCTTGCCGATCATCGGGAAAGTCAACCAAAGTCCATACTTTGTTTTCATACATGGATCCCATCTCAGATTTCATGGCCTCTAGCCATTTTGCGGAATCTGGGCTCATCATCGCTTCCTCATAGTTCGTAGGTTCATCATGGTCAAGTAACATGACTTCCAGAATAGGATTACTGTCACATCCCTAGTCTGGTATGACCTAGGCTAGTTAGCCGTTTGTGCATCATATTTAAATTTCATTTAAATTTGAAATGAGGATTGGTGGAAACCTCAGAATCATTTTTGAAAATGACCCAAATAAAAATTTCTCCAAAAGGGTCCAAGAAAATGCTCATGTTGCCCTCTGAAAATATTGGACAGAGATAATTATCAAAACAATATTTTTAGGAGCTCATGGACATTTATTTTGGCCATTTGGATTAATTCGATAAATATTTGCATTGGAAATATATTTCTATATATATGAAATATGGTCCAAAAATTATGCCAATTATAGAAGAGCTCTGGAATAATACCATTAGCCCCTACAAAAATTGGCATAATAAAATTAAATGATTTAATATATTTATTAAATCAAACAAATGTCAGAAAATTAGAAAATAAAACAGAAAAGGGGAGAGAGACTTACCTGGGCCACTTACCCGATCGGCCCATTGGCTCGGCCCAGCTGACTGGCCGACGCCAGTCGTCCTCCACCTCCCGCCAGGAGGCCAGGGCGAGTGGCCGACGCGTGCGCACCGCCGTGCCGCCACGGCACCTGCCTGCCTGTCCTCCCCCTCCTCGTCTGGATGCCTGGAACGACGCCACGCAGCCGCCCCGGTCCTTTTCCCCTCCCTCTCGCTCTCCCTCCTCCCTGGTTCTCTCTTCCCCGAGCGCACCCGAGCGCAGCCGCCGCCATCGCTCGCCGTTGCCATGGCCACCGGCCTCCCCTCGCCTCCCTGACATGCTTCCCAGCTCCGCCACGACCCCCTCTACCTCCTCGTCAAGCCACGCACCTCCGGACGCGCTCCATCGCCGACGCCGTTGTCTTCTTCACCACCGACGCCGGAGATCGACCTCCCCGCCATCGCTGTCGATTCGCCGGACGCAGGACGTCCCCGAGCACACCGGCCTGCTCTGCGAGACCGCCGTGAGCCCCTCTTCCTTTCCCCTCACCTCTCTCTCTCGCACGTGCCCTGTAGCCGCTGCCCCGCGAGCGCCCGAAGCCGTCGTCCGCCATGGCCGGTGAGCTCCGTGCCCCCGAGCACCTCCGCCTCGCGTAGATAGCTCGATGTGCTCCTGCTGCCTCGTAGCTACCGCCTGTGCCCTCCGTTCGCTCGAACGCGAGCTGCAGCCCCACGCCCGCGCTATCCCGAACTCCGGCCGCCGCCGTGAGCTTTGCTCCGGTGAGCTCCGGCGCCCCCGCAGCCCCCCACCAGCTCCCCTGGATGCGGACGACGACGGGCTACGCCCCGGTGGTCTTCGCGCGACCAAACGCCGCTTGTAGCGCAAGTCCGGCAAGTCGCCGCCGCGTTATTGGTCGCCGCCGGCCAGAACTCCGGCGGGCTGACGTGGCTCCGTTAATTATGCACTAATCCCCCACCTACTGACGCTGACCAGTGGGCCCAGGGTTTAGTCAAAGCAAGTCAGCCCGGGTTTGACTCGGGTTTAACCCCAGTGTCACTGACGTGTGGGTCCCACACGTCAGGTTTGACCCGGACCAGCCCAGTTGACCGCTGACGTCGTGCTGACGTCATGCTGACGCAATTATTTATTTTCTGGAATTAAAATAATTCAGAAAATCCAGAAAATGATTTTAACTTCAAAAATTCATAACAATTCAACCGTAGCTCAGATTAAAATAATTTATATATGAAAAATTATCAGAAAAATGCAATCTTTCCATCTGTACTAGTTTCATGCATGACAAACCAACCTATACATGCTGAATATGGGAAAACACATTATGGCATATATAAGAGACTTAATTTAGAAATGCATTTGAACCTTTGGTTCAAATGGACTTCAAACCAATTGAACACTAGTTGCATTAGCTCAACAGCATCACATCTACATGCCATGTTCATGCATCATATTGTTGCATATGATTGTGTTTTGATTGTCGGCACCGTTCCTTCTCGATAGGTCCTGCTCCGGAGACGTTCCAGAGTACCTGTCTGTGAAGCAGTGCCTCCCTTGTTGATTTGCCAGGCAAGCAAACCCCCTTGTTCATTTCGATAAAACCCTACTCTCTCGCTCCTGCTCTCAGTTATTGCATTAGGACAACAACGGTTCATCTGCTACTTTGTGTTGCGGTAGTTGAACCCATTCCTCTGCATGACCTATCATTGCCACAGTAAATAGTTGAAACCCACTAGCATGTGTAGGAGTTGATTGAAGCCACTGATGTGTTCCTACCATGCTATGCCTGCTATTGCTTAGAGTTGTGTCAGGTCTGGTTCATTGGGAATGAATTGGAGTGTCACGATATGTTCTGATGCTGAGAGTGAAGTGTGTGAACACGATTTGATAAAGGTAGCGGTGAGAGGCCATGTAGGAGTACATGGTGGGTTGTCTCGCTGGAACCGTCCTTAAGCACTGAGTTCTATGTATGTTGTCCAATGACTCGATACTACCACACATTGGGATCCTTAATTGACTCTCTCGGCTTATTAACCAACTTGATCTCTGTCCAGGAGTCGCAACTAGTTTCTGGTGTTTGTAGGTAGTGCTATTTTTCTACCAGGTGGCACCCGGCAGGGTGGGCTTGGGACAGACTAGGCACACGTGGCACGGTGTACCGAGTGGCACCCGGTTGGTGGGCTCGGGAACCCTGCTCACATCGTTTGGGGCCGTGAGCGACACCCCGGCCGGATCTCCTTGCGGATGGAACCCGAATAGGCGATAAACCTGGATTAGAGTCTTGTGTGGTTAGTCAGGTCGTGGCCGACACCCTCGCCAGGCTTCCGCTTGAAGGTTGCCGAGATACATGACGTGTACATGGCGGTAAGTGGCGAGAGCGTGTGTGAAGAAGTACACCCCTGCAGGGTTAACATGATCTATTCGAATAGCCGGGTCCGCGGTTATGGACTTCTTGGATGCTTACATGGTACATAGACAACTTGAAGTGGATACCCTAAAATGCTCAAGACATTTGTGAGTGCTATGGATGGCCTTCTCGTAGGGAGACGGGGATGAATCCATAGTAGTGTATTGTGTGGTGATTAGTGGACTCGTGTACGTTGTTTCACCTCCAGAGTTTCTGGTAGTCGTAGATTAGGATAGCCACAGAGTCAAAGCTGGCTTGCTGCAACTAAACCCCACATTACCTCTTGATACAGATGCATGTATGATAGGATCTGATGTAAGTCTTGTTGAGTACCTTTGTACTCATGTTGCTTTATTTATGTTTTTGCAGCGGAGACTTCGGTCTTACTAGGGTTCTCTTGGATTTCGACTAGTAGCTAGTACCTCAGCTACGATCCTGATCGGATGTTGTAGATAGTCAGGCTCTTCAGCCTTTTTCATTTGTAGATGTCTGTACCCAGACATGTAATGCTTCCGCTTGTTGCTTGTATGCTCTGTATGATGGGTCTTGTGACCCCTGTTTGCAATAATTCCTATGACGGCTCTTCTGAGCCTTTATCTATATGAGTTGTTGAGTTATGCTGTGATGCCATGTTGTACAGCACATACTTGCATGTTATGCGTACGTGTAATGTGTATTGCTATGTGTGGGATCTGACTATCTAGTTGTTTATCCTTAGTAGTTCTCTCTTACCGGGAAATGTCTCCTAGTGCTTCCACTGAGCCCTGGTAGCTTGCTACTGCTCCGGAACACTTAGGCAGGCCGGCATGTGTCCTTCTTCGATCCTGTGTCTGTCCCTTCGGGGAAATGTCACGCGATGAATACCGGAGTCCTGCTAGCCCGCTACAGCCCGGTTCATCGGAGTCCTGTTAGCCCAGTGCTACAGCCTGGATTCACTCGCTGATGACCGACACGTTCGATGCTGGGTCATGAATGCCTGTCCCTGTAAGTTAGTGCCACTTTGGGTTTACGACTAGCCATGTCAGCCCGGGCTCTTTATCATATGGATGCTAGCGACACCATCATATACGTGTGCCAAAATGCGCAAACGGTCCCGGGAAAAGGGTAAGGCGACACCCGTGGGGATACCGTGCGTGAGGCCGCAAAGTGATATGAGGTGTTACATGCTAGATCGATGTGGCATCGAGTCGGGGTCCTGACAATTACCGTACCACTCTGGTGCGGATCTTACTCTGGTAGACCTACGAGGTTCAGCAGAAACTTGATTTGAAGTTTCATGATCAATATCATTAGCTTCCTCACTAATTGGTGTAGTTGTCACGGGAACCGGTTCTCGTGATGAACTACCTTCCAATAAGGGAGTAGATACAGTTATCTCATCAAGTTCTACTTTCCTCCCACTCACTTCTTTCGAGAGAAACTCCTTCTCTAGAAAGGATCCATTCTTAGCAATGAATGTCTTGCCTTCGGATCTGTGATAGAAGGTGTACCCAACAGTCTCTTTTGGGTATCCTATGAAGACACATTTCTCCGATTTGGGTTCGAGCTTATCTGGTTGAAGTTTCTTCACATAAGCATCGCAGCCCCAAACTTTAAGAAACGACAACTTTGGTTTCTTGCCAAACCACAGTTCATAAGGCGTCGTCTCAACAGATTTAGATGGTGCCCTATTTAACGTGAATGCAGCTGTCTCTAAAGCATAACCCCAAAACGCGGTAAATCGGTAAGAGACATCATAGATCGCACCATATCAAGTAAAGTATGATTACGACGTTCGGACACACCATTTCGTTGTGGTGTTCCAGGTGGCGTGAGTTGCGAAACTATTCCGCATTGTTTCAAATGTAAACCAAACTCGTAACTCAAATATTCTCCTCCACGATCAGATCATAGAAACTTTATTTTCTTGTTACGATGATTTTCTACTTCACTCTGAAATTCTTTGAACTTTTCAAATGTTTCAGACTTGTGCTTCATTAAGTAGATATACCCATATCTGCTCAAATCATCTGTGAAGGTGAGAAAATAACGATATCCGCCACGAGCCTCAACATTCATCGGACCACATACATCTGTATGTATGATTTCCAACAAATCTGTTGCTCTCTCCATAGTTCCGGAGAATGGTGTTTTAGTCATCTTGCCCATGAGGCACGGTTCGCAAGTACCAAGTGATTCATAATCAAGTGATTCCAGAAGTCCATCAGTCTGGAGTTTCTTCATGCGTTTTACACTGATATGACCTAAATGGCAGTGCCACAAATAAGTTGCACTATCATTATCAACTCTGCATCTTTTGGCTTCAACATTATGAATATGTGTATCACTACTATCGAGATGACTGGCTCCGTAGCATCACCCAGAAGCTGCGTTCCGCGAGCGTAGCTGAAGATGACAAGGTCACCTATGCTGCATACCACCTGGAAGGTCCTGCTAGTCTTTGGTGGCAGAACTATGAGGCTATGCTTCCAGCTGGCCAGATTCCTACCTGGAAGGATTTCACTGAGGCTTTTCGCGAGCATCACATTCCCCAAGCCCTCCTTGATCGCAAGAGAGAAGAGTTCTGTAGTTTCACCCAGAGTAAGATGGCTGTTGATGCTTATAGCAGAGTGTTCGAGAACCTTGCCCGCTATGCCACAGAAGAAGTGTCCACGGACGCCAAGAAGCAGGCTAGGTTCCGGAAGGGCCTCAACCCCAAGTTGCGTCGTGATCTTCACCTGCATCATTGCGATACATTCCAAGCTCTTGTGAACAAAGCCATCAATGCAGAGACAGCTCAACTCACTTACGAGGAGTCTCGTAAGCACACCCGTGATTTGGGATCTTCCTCCGGTTCTAGTTCCCAGAAACGCCGGATTTGGGTTCCAAACTCCGCTCTTCCTTCCGGTTATACACCGAGGTCATCCTATGTGGTGCCTTCCCCAGCTCAGTCGTATGTTCCACCCAGGCCTACTGGTAGACCGCTTGTTAGTGCGGGTCCCCGTCCAACCTCAGGGACTTGCTTCACATGCGGGAAGCCAGGACACTATGCACGTGATTGCTCTCAGACTAGTTATGCTCCACCCAAGGCCGAGAAGATTGTTGGCTATATTAAGCCATTACGCAAGATGATCAGTGTCAAGTCAGCTCCCACTGAACGTGGACGTGTGCATCACGTCTCAGCTAAAGACGCTCATGATGATCCAGATGTCGTTCTTAGCACACTCCTTGTCAATTGTCACCCAGCATCAGTTCTATTCGATACTGGAGCATCTCACTCCTTCATTTCTGAAAGCTATGCTAACTTGCACAACCTATCATTTTGTGAAATGCCAACTCCGCTAGTCATCCAAACTCCTGGATCCAAATGGCAAACCTCTAGTGTAAGCCATGGTAACAAAATCCTTGTTGACAGACTTGTATTCCTTGCATCACTTGTAGCCCTCAAGTCCTCAGATATTAACATCATCTTGGGTATGGACTGGATGACAGCTCATCATGCCAAGATTGATTGTTACACAAGATCTGTTCAACTTACACACCCATCTGGCAAGATAGTCACCGTCTCCACTAGAGTTGCAAAGCGTCAGCTCTATTCTCTTAATGCCAGCCCTCTTCCAGACCTTGAAGATATCCCGGTAGTCCGTGACTTTCTGGATGTCTTTCCAGAGGAACTGCCAGGTGTTCCACCTGACAGAGATGTAGAGTTCGTCATAGATCTTATCCCAGGAACAGCTCCAATCTCCCGGAGACCTTACAAGATGGCACCCCTAGAACTAGCCGAGCTTAAGAAACAACTCGATGAGTCCTTGCAAAAAGGTTTCATCCGTCCTAGTTCTTCTCCTTGGGCTTGCCCCGTCCTCTTCGTCAAGAAGAAAGACGGTACGGACCGGATGGTTGTAGATTATCGTCCCGTTAACTTGGTCACGATAAAGAACAAGTATCCGCTTCCCAGGATCAACGACCTGTATGATCAGCTCGCTGGATCCTCAGTCTTCTCCAAGATGGATTTAAGATTAGGATACCACCAAATCAAAATCAGAAACGGGGACATTCCCAAGACAGCCTTTGTCACTCGTTATGGTCAGTACGAGTACACCGTCATGTCCTTTGGCCTAACCAACGCTCCAGCCACATTCTCCCGCTTGATGAACTCGATCTTCATGGAGTACTTAGATAAGTTCGTCGTGGTTTACCTCGATGATATTCTTATTTACTCGAAGAACGAGGAAGAGCATGCCGAACATCTTAGACTTGTGTTAGAAAAACTCAGAGAGCACCGCCTTTATGCCAAGTTCTCCAAGTGTGAATTTTGGTTGCCAGAAGTGACCTACCTAGGCCACGTAATCTCTGGTAAGGGCATTGCTGTCAATCCCGAGAGAGTTCAAGCCGTTCTCGATTGGACTCCACCTGAGACCGTTAAACAAGTTAGGAGTTTCCTTGGTCTAGCCAGCTATTATCGCCGCTTTGTTGAGAACTTCTCCAAAGTAGCCAAACCCCTCACGGAACTTCTCAAGAAAGATAAAAAGTTCGAGTGGTCCCCACAGTGTGAGTACATCTTTCAGGAACTGAAAAGACGCCTGACTTCTGCCCCCATACTTGTGCCACCGGATTTCACTAAAGACTTTATTATCTACTGCGACGCCTCACGACAGGGACTAGGTTGCATTCTTATGCAGGATCGTCATGTGATTGCCTATGCATCTCGACAGTTGCATCCACATGAGGAAAATTATCCTACACATGATCTAGAGCTTGCAGCCGTAGTCTATGCACTCAAGACCTGGCGACATTATCTCCTTGGTAAACGTTGCGAGATCTACACCGATCACCAGAGTCTCAAGTATATCTTCACCCAACCGGATCTGAACCTTAGGCAAAGACGTTGGTTGGAGTTGATCACAGATTATGATCTAGGGATTACCTACACCCCAGGCAAAGCAAATGTCATGGCTGATGCTCTAAGCCGTAAATCCTATTGCAACAATCTCATGTTGCAGCAAGGCCAACCACTTCTCCATGAGGAATTCTGTAAGCTTAACCTTCACATTGCTCCTCACGGATTCCTTTCTACCTTGGTGGCGAAACCTACTCTTGAGGATCAGATCATAACTAGCCAGCAATATGATACGGGTATTTCTCGTATCAAGGATAACGTTAAGAAGGGAGTTGCTGGTAGTTTCTCCGTTGATGCTCGAGGTGTTGTTTTCTTTGGAAACCGCCTGGTGGTCCCCAAGAAGCAACATCTTCGACAATTGATTCTTAAGGAGGCGCATGAATCTCCTCTCACGATTCATCCCGGTAGTACTAAGATGTATCAGGACCTACGCCAGAGGTTCTGGTGGACTAGGATGAAGAGAGAAATCGCTGAGTTCATTGCTAAATGTGACGTTTGTCGTCGCGTTAAGGCAGAGCATCAAAGACCTGCTGGCACCCTTCAGCCTTTAGCTATTCCTGAATGGAAATGGGATAAAGTTAGTATGGACTTCATCACCGGCTTTCCCAAGACCAAGAGAGGGAATAACGCTATCTTCGTAGTCGTTGATCGTCTTTCCAAAGTGGCCCACTTCCTCCCTGTTCGAGAGAGTATCACTGCTAGTCAGCTTGCTGACTTATATATTTCTCGAATAGTGTCACTCCATGGTGTTCCACTAGAGATCAATTCAGACCGTGGCAGCCTTTTCACTTCTCATTTCTGGGAGAGTTTCCAAACTGCCATGGGAACCCATCTTTCCTTCAGTACCGCTTTCCACCCTCAGTCGAGTGGTCAGGTGGAACGGGTCAATCAAATTCTCGAAGACATGCTCAGAGCTTGCGTTATCTCATTCGGTATGGATTGGGAGAAATGTCTTCCTTTCGCCGAGTTTGCTTATAACAATAGCTACCAATCCAGCCTCAAGAAAGCTCCTTTTGAGGTTCTCTATGGACGAAGATGTCGAACACCTTTGAACTGGTCAGAAACCGGTGAAAGACAATTCTTTGGACCGGATGTGATCCAGGAGGCAGAAGAGCAAGTTCGCATCATTCGTGAGAATTTGAAAACAGCCCAGTCTCGTCAGAAAAGCCAGTACGATCGTCATCATAAGGATATGACTTATGAAATTGGCGACCAAGCTTACCTTCGGGTTACTCCTTTGAAGGGTACCCATCGTTTCGGTATCAAGGGCAAGTTGGCTCCTCGTTACATTGGTCCTTTTCGCATTCTCGCTAAACGAGGAGAGGTTGCCTACCAATTGGAACTACCCCCACATCTTTCTCGAGTTCATGATGTCTTCCACGTCTCTCAACTCAGGCGTTGCTTCTCGGATCCTATCCGTGGAGTGGACCACGAAACGCTTGATCTCCAAGATAACCTCACATACCGAGAGTACCCGGTTCGCATTCTTGATCAAGCAGAGCGTGTTACCCGACGTCAGAACATCAAGTTTCTCAAAGTTCAGTGGTCTCATCATTCCGAGAGAGAGGCTACTTGGGAGCGAGAAGATCGTCTTCGACTGGAGTACCCCGCTTTTTTTCCGTCGACCCCTGAATCTCGAGACGAGATTCTGTCAAGTGGGGGCGAGTTGTCACATCCCTAGTCTGGTATGACCTAGGCTAGTTAGCCGTTTGTGCATCATATTTAAATTTCATTTAAATTTGAAATGAGGATTGGTGGAAACCTCAGAATCATTTTTGAAAATGACCCAAATAAAAATTTCTCCAAAAGGGTCCAAGAAAATGCTCATGTTGCCCTCTGAAAATATTGGACAGAGATAAAAATCAAAACAATATTTTTAGGAGCTCATGGACATTTATTTTGGCCATTTGGATTAATTCGATAAATATTTGCATTGGAAATATATTTCTATATATATGAAATATGGTCCAAAAATTATGCCAATTATAGAAGAGCTCTGGAATAATACCATTAGCCCCTACAAAAATTGGCATAATAAAATTAAATGATTTAATATATTTATTAAATCAAACAAATGTCAGAAAATTAGAAAATAAAACAGAAAAGGGGAGAGAGACTTACCTGGGCCACTTACCCGATCGGCCCAGTGGCTCGGCCCAGCTGACTGGCCGACGCCAGTCGTCCTCCACCTCCCGCCAGGAGGCCAGGGCGAGTGGCCGACGCGTGCGCACCGCCGTGCCGCCACGGCACCTGCCTGCCTGTCCTCCCCCTCCTCGTCTGGATGCCTGGAACGACGCCACGCAGCCGCCCCGGTCCTTTTCCCCTCCCTCTCGCTCTCCCTCCTCCCTGGTTCTCTCTTCCCCGAGCGCACCCGAGCGCAGCCGCCGCCATCGCTCGCCGTTGCCATGGCCACCGGCCTCCCCTCGCCTCCCTGACATGCTTCCCAGCTCCGCCACGACCCCCTCTACCTCCTCGTCAAGCCACGCACCTCCGGACGCGCTCCATCGCCGACGCCGTTGTCTTCTTCACCACCGACGCCGGAGATCGACCTCCCCGCCATCGCCGTCGATTCGCCGGACGCAGGACGTCCCCGAGCACACCGGCCTGCTCTGCGAGTCCGCCGTGAGCCCCTCTTCCTTTCCCCTCACCTCTCTCTCTCGCGCGTGCCCTGTAGCCGCTGCCCCGCGAGCGCCCGAAGCCGTCGTCCGCCATGGCCGGTGAGCTCCGTGCCCCCGAGCACCTCCGCCTCGCGTAGATAGCTCGATGTGCTCCTGCTGCCTCGTAGCTACCGCATGTGCCCTCCGTTCGCTCGAACGCGAGCTGCAGCCCCACGCCCGCGCTATCCCGAACTCCGGCCGCCGCCGTGAGCTTTGCTCCGGTGAGCTCCGGCGCCCCCGCAGCCCCCCACCAGCTCCCCTGGATGCGGACGACGACGGGCTACGCCCCGGTGGTCTTCGCGCGACCAAACGCCGCTTGTAGCGCAAGTCCGGCAAGTCGCCGCCGCGTTATTGGTCGCCGCCGGCCAGAACTCCGGCGGGCTGACGTGGCTCCGTTAATTATGCACTAATCCCCCACCTACTGACGCTGACCAGTGGGCCCAGGGTTTAGTCAAAGCAAGTCAGCCCGGGTTTGACTCGGGTTTAACCCCAGTGTCACTGACGTGTGGGTCCCACACGTCAGGTTTGACCCGGACCAGCCCAGTTGACCGCTGACGTCGTGCTGACGTCATGCTGACGCAATTATTTATTTTCTGGAATTAAAATAATTCAGAAAATCCAGAAAATGATTTTAACTTCAAAAATTCATAACAATTCAACCGTAGCTCAGATTAAAATAATTTATATATGAAAAATTATCAGAAAAATGCAATCTTTCCATCTGTACTAGTTTCATGCATGACAATCCAACCTATACATGCTGAATATGGGAAAACACATTATGGCATATATAAGAGACTTAATTTAGAAATGCATTTGAACCTTTGGTTCAAATGGACTTCAAACCAATTGAACACTAGTTGCATTAGCTCAACAGCATCACATCTACATGCCATGTTCATGCATCATATTGTTGCATATGATTGTGTTTTGATTGTCGGCACCGTTCCTTCTCGATAGGTCCTGCTCCGGAGACGTTCCAGAGTACCTGTCTGTGAAGCAGTGCCTCCCTTGTTGATTTGCCAGGCAAGCAAACCCCCTTGTTCATTTCGATAAAACCCTACTCTCTCGCTCCTGCTCTCAGTTATTGCATTAGGACAACAACGGTTCATCTGCTACTTTGTGCTGCGGTAGTTGAACCCATTCCTTTGCATGACCTGTCATTGCCACAGTAAATAGTTGAAACCCACTAGCATGTGTAGGAGTTGATTGAAGCCACTGATGTGTTCCTACCATGCTATGCCTGCTATTGCTTAGAGTTGTGTCAGGTCTGGTTCATTGGGAATGAATTGGAGTGTCACGATATGTTCTGATGCTGAGAGTGAAGTGTGTGAACACGATTTGATAAAGGTAGCGGTGAGAGGCCATGTAGGAGTACATGGTGGGTTGTCTCGCTGGAACCGTCCTTAAGCACTGAGTTCTATGTATGTTGTCCAATGACTCGATACTACCACACATTGGGATCCTTAATTGACTCTCTCGGCTTATTAACCAACTTGATCTCTGTCTAGGAGTCGCAACTAGTTTCTGGTGTTTGTAGGTAGTGCTATTTTTCTACCAGGTGGCACCCGGCAGGGTGGGCTTGGGACAGACTAGGCACACGTGGCACGGTGTACCGAGTGGCACCCGGTTGGTGGGCTCGGGAACCCTGCTCACATCGTTTGGGGCCGTGAGCGACACCCCGGCCGGATCTCCTTGCGGATGGAACCCGAATAGGCGATAAACCTGGATTAGAGTCTTGTGTGGTTAGTCAGGTCGTGGCCGACACCCTCGCCAGGCTTCCGCTTGAAGGTTGCCGAGATACATGACGTGTACATGGCGGTAAGTGGCGAGAGCGTGTGTGAAGAAGTACACCCCTGCAGGGTTAACATGATCTATTCGAATAGCCGGGTCCGCGGTTATGGACTTCTTGGATGCTTACATGGTACATAGACAACTTGAAGTGGATACCCTAAAATGCTCAAGACATGTGTGAGTGCTATGGATGGCCTTCTCGTAGGGAGACGGGGATGAATCCATAGTAGTGTATTGTGTGGTGATTAGTGGACTCGTGTACGTTGTTTCACCTCCAGAGTTTCTGGTAGTCGTAGATTAGGATAGCCACAGAGTCAAAGCTGGCTTGCTGCAACTAAACCCCACATTACCTCTTGATACAGATGCATGTATGATAGGATCTGATGTAAGTCTTGCTGAGTACCTTTGTACTCATGTTGCTTTATTTATGTTTTTGCAGCGGAGACTTCGGTCTTACTAGGGTTCTCTTGGATTTCGACTAGTAGCTAGTACCTCAGCTACGATCCTGATCGGATGTTGTAGATAGTCAGGCTCTTCAGCCTTTTTCATTTGTAGATGTCTGTACCCAGACATGTAATGCTTCCGCTTGTTGCTTGTATGCTCTGTATGATGGGTCTTGTGACCCCTGTTTGCAATAATTGCTATGACGGCTCTTCTGAGCCTTTATCTATATGAGTTGTTGAGTTATGCTGTGATGCCATGTTGTACATCACATACTTGCATGTTATGCGTACGTGTAATGTGTATTGCTATGTGTGGGATCTGACTATCTAGTTGTTTATCCTTAGTAGTTCTCTCTTACCGGGAAATGTCTCCTAGTGCTTCCACTGAGCCCTGGTAGCTTGCTACTGCTCCGGAACACTTAGGCAGGCCGGCATGTGTCCTTCTTTGATCCTGTGTCTGTCCCTTCGGGGAAATGTCACGCGATGAATACCGGAGTCCTGCTAGCCCGCTACAGCCCGGTTCACCGGAGTCCTGTTAGCCCAGTGCTACAGCCTGGATTCACTCGCTGATGACCGACACGTTCGATGCTGGGTCATGAATGCCTGTCCCTGTAAGTTAGTGCCACTTTGGGTTTACGACTAGCCATGTCAGCCCGGGCTCTTTATCATATGGATGCTAGCAACACCATCATATACGTGTGCCAAAATGCGCAAACGGTCCCGGGAAAAGGGTAAGGCGACACCCGTGGGGATACCGTGCGTGAGGCCGCAAAGCGATATGAGGTGTTACATGCTAGATCGATGTGGCATCGAGTCGGGGTCCTGACAATTACCGTACCACTCTGGTGTGGATCTTACTCTGGTAGACCTACGAGGTTCAGCAGAAACTTGATTTGAAGTTTCATGATCAATATCATTAGCTTCCTCACTAATTGGTGTAGTTGTCACGGGAACCGGTTCTCGTGATGAACTACCTTCCAATAAGGGAGTAGATACAGTTATCTCATCAAGTTCTACTTTCCTCCCACTCACTTCTTTCGAGAGAAACTCCTTCTCTAGAAAGGATCCATTCTTAGCAATGAATGTCTTGCCTTCGGATCTGTGATAGAAGGTGTACCCAACAGTCTCTTTTGGGTATCCTATGAAGACACATTTCTCCGATTTGGGTTCGAGCTTATCTGGTTGAAGTTTCTTCACATAAGCATCGCAGCCCCAAACTTTAAGAAACGACAACTTTGGTTTCTTGCCAAACCACAGTTCATAAGGCGTCGTCTCAACGGATTTAGATGGTGCCCTATTTAACGTGAATGCAGCTGTCTCTAAAGCATAACCCCAAAATGATAGCGGTAAATCGGTAAGAGACATCATAGATCGCACCATATCAAGTAAAGTATGATTACGACGTTCGGACACGCCATTTCGTTGTGGTGTTCCAGGTGGCGTGAGTTGCGAAACTATTCCGCATTGTTTCAAATGTAAACCAAACTCGTAACTCAAATATTCTCCTCCACGATCAGATCATAGAAACTTTATTTTCTTGTTACGATGATTTTCTACTTCACTCTGAAATTCTTTGAACTTTTCAAATGTTTCAGACTTGTGCTTCATTAAGTAGATATACCCATATCTGCTCAAATCATCTGTGAAGGTGAGAAAATAACGATATCCGCCACGAGCCTCAACATTCATCGGACCACATACATCTGTATGTATGATTTCCAACAAATCTGTTGCTCTCTCCATAGTTCCGGAGAATGGTGTTTTAGTCATCTTGCCCATGAGGCACGGTTCGCAAGTACCAAGTGATTCATAATCAAGTGATTCCAGAAGTCCATCAGTCTGGAGTTTCTTCATGCGTTTTACACTGATATGACCTAAACGGCAGTGCCACAAATAAGTTGCACTATCATTATCAACTCTGCATCTTTTGGCTTCAACATTATGAATATGTGTATCACTACTATCGAGATTCAATAAAAATAGACCACTCTTCAAGGGTGCATGACCATAAAAGATATTACTCATATAAATAGAACAACCATTATTCTCTAATTTAAATGAATAACCGTCTCGCATCAAACAAGATCCAGATATAATGTTCATGCTCAACGTTGGCACCAAATAACAATTATTCAGGTCTAAAACTAATCCCGAAGGTAGATGTAGAGGTAGCGTGCCGACCGCGATCACATCGACTTTGGAACCGTTTCCCACGCGCATCGTCACCTCGTCCTTGGCCAGTGCTCGCTTATTTCGTAGTCCCTGTTTCGAGTTGCAAATATTAGCAACAGAACCAGTATCAAATACCCAGGTGCTACTACGAGCTCTAGTTAGGTACACATCAATAACATGTATATCACATATACCTTTGTTCACTTTGCCATCCTTCTTATCCGCCAAATACTTGGGGCAGTTCCGCTTCCAGTGTCCAGTCTGCTTGCAGTAGAAGCACTCAGTTTCAGGCTTAGGTCCAGACTTGGGTTTCTTCTCTTGAGCAGCAACTTGCTTGCCGTTCTTCTTGAAGTTCCCCTTCTTCTTCCCTTTGCCGTTCTTCTTGAAACTAGTGGTCTTGTTGACCATCAACACTTGGTGCTCCTTCTTGATTTCTACCTCCGCGGCTTTTAGCATCGCGAAGAGCTCGGGAATAGTCTTGTTCATCCCTTGCATATTATAGTTCATCACGAAGCTCTTGTAGCTTGGTGGCAGTGATTGGAGAATTCTGTCAATGACACTATCATCAGGAAGATTAACTCCCAGTTGAATCAAGTGATTATTATACCCAGACATTCTGAGTACGTGTTCACTGACAGAACTATTCTCCTCCATCTTGCAGCTATAGAACTTATTGGAGACTTCATATCTCTCAATCCGGGCATTTGCTTGAAATATTAACTTCAACTCCTGGTACATCTCATATGCTCCAAGACGTTCAAAACGTCGTTGAAGACCCGGTTCTAAGCCGTAAAGCATGGCACATTGAACTATAGAGTAGTCATCAGCTTTGCTCTGCCAGACGTTCTTAACATCGTCAGTTGCATCAGCAGCAGGCCTGGCACCCAGCGGTGCTTCCAGGACGTAACTCTTCTGTGCAGCAATGAGGATAATCCTCAGGTTACGGACCCAGTCCGTGTAATTGCTATCATCATCTTTCAACTTTGCTTTCTCAAGGAACGCATTAAAATTCAACGGAACAACAGCACGAGCCATCTATCTACAAACAAACATAGACAAGCAAGATACTATCAGGTACTAAGTTCATGATAAATTTAAGTTCAATTAATCATATTACTTAAGAACTCCCACTTAGACAGACATCTCTCTAGTCATCTAAGTGATCACGTGATCCAAATCAACTAAACCATAACTGGTCATCACGTGAGATGGAGTAGTTTTCTATGGTGAACATCATTATGTTGATCATATCTACTATATGATTCACGCTCGACCTTTCGGTCTCCGTGTTCCGAGGCCATATCTGCATATGCTAGGCTCGTCAAGTTTAACCTGAGTATTCTGCGTGTGCAAAACTGGCTTGCACCCGTTGTAGATGGACGTAGAGCTTATCACACCCGATCATCACGTGGTGTCTCGGCACGACGAACTTTGGCAACAGTGCATACTCAGGGAGAACACTTCTTGATAATTTTAGTGAGAGATCATCTTAAAATGCTACCGTCAATCAAAGCAAGATAAGATGCATAAAGGATAAACATCACATGCAATCAATATAAGTGATATGATATGGCCATCATCATCTTGTGCTTGTGATCTCCATCTCCGAAGCACCGTCGTGATCACCATCGTCACCGGCGCGACACCTTGATCTCCATCGTAGCATCGTTGTCGTTACGCCATCTATTGCTACTACGACTATCGCTACCGCTTAGTGATAAAGTAAAGCAATTACAGGGCGTTTGCATTTCATACAATAAAGCGACAACCATATGGCTCCTGCCAGTTGCCGATAACTTTGGTTACAAAACATGATCATCTCATACAATAAAATATAGCATCACGTCTTGACCATATTACATCACAACATGCCCTGCAAAAACAAGTTAGACGTCCTCTACTTTGTTGTTGCAAATTTTACGTGCCTGCTACGGGCTTAGCAAGAACCGTTCTTACCTACGCATCAAAAACCACAACGATAGTTTGTCAAGTTGGTGTTGTTTTAACCTTCGCAAGGACCGGGAGTAGCCACACTCGATTCAGCTAAAGTGAGAGAGACAGACACCCGCCAGCCACCTTTAAGCACGAATGCTCGTAACGGTGAAACCAGTCTCGCGTAAGCGTACGCGTAATGTCGGTCCGGGCCGCTTCATCTCACAATACCGCCGAACCAAAGTATGACATGCTGGTAAGTAGTATGACTTGTATCGCCCACAACTCACTTGTGTTCTACTCGTGCATATAACATCAACGCATAAAACCTAGGCTCGGATGCCACTGTTGGGGAACGTAGTAATTTCAAAAAAATTCCTACGCACACGCAAGATCATGGTGATGGCATAGCAACGAGAGGGGAGAGTGTATGTCCACGTACCCTCGTAGACCGTAAGCGGAAGCGTTATCACAACGCGGTTGATGTAGTCGTACGTCTTCACGATCCGACCGATCCAAGCACCGAACGTACGGAGCCTCCGAGTTCAGCATACGTTCAGCTCGATGACGATCTCCGGCCTCCGATCCAGCCGAGCTCCGGAGATGAGTTTCATCAGCACGACGGTGTGATGACGATGATGATGTTCTACCAGCGCAGGGCTTCGCCTAAACTCCGCGACGATATGACCGAGGTGGAATATGGTGGAAGGGGGCACCGCACACGGCTAAGGAACGATCACGAAGATCAACTTGTGTATCTATGGGGTGCCCCCTGCCCCCGTATATAAAGGAGGGAGGGGGGAGGCCGGCCGGCCCCTTTGGGCGCGCCAAGGGAGGAGTAATCCTCCTCCTAGTAGGAGTAGGATTCCTCCTTTCCTACTCCTACTAGGAGGGGGAAGGAAGGGGGAGAGGGGGGAAGGAAAGGGGGGCGCCGCACCCCCCCCCCCTCCTAGTCCAATTCGGACCAGAGGGAGAGGGGGCGCGCGGACCACCCTGGCCGCCCCTCTCTCTTCCCACCTAGGCCCATGTGGCCCATTAACTCTCCCGGGGGGTTCCGGTAACACCCCCCCCCCCGGCACTCCGGTTTTCTCCGAAATCACCCGGAACCTTTCCGGTGTCCGAATATAGTCGTCCAATATATCAATCTTTATGTCTCGACCATTTCGAGACTCCTCTTCATGCCCGTGATCACATCCGGGACTCCGAACAAACTTCGGTACATCAAAACTTATAAACTCATAATAAAACAGTCATCGA
Source organism: Triticum dicoccoides (assembly GCF_002162155.2). Lineage (NCBI taxonomy): Eukaryota > Viridiplantae > Streptophyta > Magnoliopsida > Poales > Poaceae > Triticum > Triticum dicoccoides. Next base: position 683,071,263 of record NC_041383.1, on the reverse strand, counting down.
AACGTTAAGCGTGCGGACCCTACGGGTTCGAGAACTATGTAGACATGACCTAAAACCATTCTCGGTCAATAACCAATAGCGGGACCTGGATGCCCATATTGGTTCCTACATATTCTACGAAGATCTTTATCGGTCAAACCGCATAACAACATACGTTGTTCCCTTTGTCATCGGTATGTTACTTGCCCGAGATTTGATCGTTGGTATCCAATACCTAGTTCAATCTCGTTACCGGCAAGTCTCTTTACTCGTTCCGTAATACATCATCTCACAACTAACTCATTAGTTACATGCTTGCAAGGCTTAGGTGATGAGTATTACCGAGAGGGCCCAGCGATACCTCTCCGACAATCGGAGTGACAAATCCTAATCTCGAATTATGCCAACCCAACATGTACCTTCGGAAACACCTGTAGAGCACCTTTATAATCACCCAGTTACGTTGTGACGTTTGGTAGCACACAAAGTGTTCTTCCGGTAAACGGGAGTTGCACAATCTCATAGTTGTAGGAACTTTGTATAAGTCATGAAGAAAGCAATAGCAGTATACTAAACGATCAAGTGCTAGGCTAACGGAATGGGTCATGTCAATCACATCATTATTCTAATGATGTGATCCCACTAATCAAATGACAACACATGTCTATGGTTAGGAAACAAAACCATCTTTGATTAATGAGCTAGTCAAGTAGAGGCATACTAGTGACTATAGTTTTGTCTATGTATTCACACATGTATTATGTTTCCGGTTAATACAATTCTAGCATGAATAATAAACATTTATCATGATATGAGGAAATACATAATAACTTTATTATTGCCTCTAGGGCATATTTCCTTCATAATAGTGGCTCCAAGATCACATAAAGCAGTTTTAACATAATTTCTTTTAATGGAGCATGGTATAGTTGGTACCCCTGGATCTCCAAGTTTATTTGGTATTCCACCCTTAAAAGCATAATTAGCAAGCATGATGGAAATTTCAGCTTCCGGTATCTTTCTTTTATTTGTGATGATATCCTTCATGTATTTAGCATAAGGATTTAATTTAAGCATATCAGTTAAGCACATACGTAAGAAGATAGGTCTAATCATTTCAGCAAAGTGCTCAAAATCCTGATCATCCTTTGTCTTGGATGGTTTAGGGGGAAAAGGCATGGGTTTCTGGACCCATGGTTCTATTTCTCTACCGTGCTTCCTAGCAGCAAAGTCTCTCTTATCATAACGTTGATTCTTTGATTGTGGGTTATCAAGATCAACGGTAGGTTCAATCTCTACATCATTATTATTGCTAGGTTGAGCATCAACATGAACATTATCATTAACATTACCACTAGGTTCATGTTCATCACCTGATTGTGTTTCAGCATCAGAAATAGAAATATCTTTAGGATTATCACGTGTGTCTATAGCAGGTTCACTGGAAGCATGCAAAGTCCTATCATCTTTCTTTTTCTTCTTTTTGGAAGAACTAGGTGCCTCTAAATTATTTCTCTAAGAATCCTGCTCAATCCTCTTAGGGTGGCCTTCAGGATACAAGGGTTCCTGAGTCATTCTACCAGTTCTAGTAGCCACTCTAACAGAAAAATCATGTTTATTATTTAATTCATCGAGCAAATCACTTTGAGCTTTAAGTACTTGCTCAGCTTGAGTAGTAACCATAGAAGCATATTTGCTAATGAGTTTAAGTTCACCTTTAACTCTAGCCATATAATCACTCAAGCATCCAATCTCGAAAGCATTATTCTTTAATTCTCTACCAACATAAGCATTAAAACTTTCTTGTCTAGCCATAAAGTCATCAAATTCATCTAAACATGGGCTATGAAATTTAGTAGACGGGATTTCAACTTTATCATATCTATAGAGAGAATTTACCTTTACTACCTGTGTCAGGTTATCAAGACAATGTATTTCTTCAACATGCGGTATATTAAGACCATGTATTTCTTCAATAGGAGGTAAATTATTAACATCTTCAGCTTTAATACCTTTTTCTTTCATTAATTTCTTTGCCTCTTGCATATCTTTAGGACTGAGGAATAGAACACCCCTCTTCTTCGGAGTTGGTTTGGGAATAGGCTCAGGAGTTGGCTCAATTGGCTCAGGAATTGCCTCAGGAATTGGCTCAGGAAGAGTCCAATTATTTTCATTAGTCAACATATTATTCAATAGTAATTCAGCTTGGTCGACAGTTCTTTCCCTGAAAACACAACCAGCACAACTATCCAAGTAGTCCTTGGAAGCATCGATTAGTCCATTATAAAAGATATCAAGTATTTCATTTTTCTTAAGAGGATGATCAGGCAAAGCATTAAGTAATCGGAGAAGCCTCCCCCAAGCTTGTGGGAGACTCTCTTCTTTGATTTGCACAAAATTATATATTTCCTGCAAGGCAGCTTGTTTCTTATGAGCAGGGAAATATTTAGCAGAGAAGTAATAAATCACATCCTGGGGACTACGCACAAGCCCGGGATCAAGAGAATTAAACCGAGTTTTAGCATCACCCTTTAATGAGAACGGAAATATCTTAAGGATATAATAATAGCGAGACCTCTCATCATTAGTCAACAGGGTGGCTATATCATTTAACTTGGTAAGATGTGCCACAACGGTTTCAGATTCATAGCCATAAAAAGGATAAGATTCAACCAAAGTAATTATCTCAAAACAACAGAGAATTCATAATCCTTATCAGTAACACAGACAGGTGAAGTAGCAAAAGCGGGGTCAGGTTTCATTCTAGCATTATGAGATTGCTGCTTCCATTTAGCTAATAACTTCTTAAGATCATATCTATCTTTGCAAGCAAAAATAGTTCTAGCAGCTTCTTCATTCATAACATAACCCTCAGGAACAACAGGCAATTCATAATTAGGGGAAGAACCTTCATCATCACTATCATCAATAATTTCATTCTCTCTAAACCTAGCAAGTTGTTCATCAAGAAATTCACCTAATGGCAAAGTAGTATCATGCACAGAAGTAGTTTCATCATAAGTATCATGCATAGCAGAAGTGGTATCATCAATAACATGCGACATATCAGAATTCATAGCAGTAGCAGGTTTAGGTGTCGCAAGCTTACTCAAAACAGAAGGAGAATCTAGTGCAGAGCTAGATGGCAGTTCCTTACCTCCCCTTGTAGTTGAGGGGAAAATCTTAGTTCTTTCGTCTTTCAAGTTCCTCATAATGATCAGCAGATATAAATCCCAATTGACTCAAAGAATAGAGCTATGCTACCCGGCAATGGCGCCAGAAATTATTCTTGATAACCCACAAGTATAGAGGATCGCAACAGCTTTCGAGGATAGAGTATTCAACCCAAATTTATTGATTTGACACAAGGGGAACCAAAGAATATTCTTAAGTATTAACAGTTGAGTTGTCAATTCAACCATACCTCGATAACTTCGTATCTGCAGCAAAGTATTTAGTAGCAAAGTAGAACGATAGTAATGGTAACGGTGGCAAAAGTAAAGATAGCAGTTTTTTAGTAGTTGTAACAGTAGCAACGAAAAAGTAAATAAGCGAAGCACAATATGTGAAAAGCTCATAGGCATTGGATCAGTGATGGATAATTATGTCGGATGCGATTCCTCATGTAATAGCTATAACATAGGGTGACACAGAACTAGCTCCAATTCATCAATGTAATGTAGGCATGTATTCCAAATATAGTCATACATGCTATGGAAAAGAACTTGCATGACATCTTTTGTCCTACCCTCCCGTGGCAGCGGGGTCCTAGTGGAAACTAAGGGATATTAAGCCTCCTTTTAATAGAGTACTGGACCAAAGCATTAACACGTAGTGAATACATGAACTCCTCAAACTACGATCATCACCGAGAAGTATCCCGATTATTGTCACTTCGGGGTTGTCGGATCATAACACATAATAGGTGATTATAGACTTGCAAGTTAGGATCAAGAACTCACATATATTCATGAAAACATAATAGGTTCAGATCTGAAATCATGGCACTCGGGCCCTAGTGACAAGCATTAAGCATAGCAAAGTCATAGCAACATCAACCTCAGAACATAGTGGATACTAGGGATCAAACCCTAACAAAACTAACTTGATTACATGGTAATCTCATCCAACCCATCACCGTCCAGCAAGCCTACGATGGAATTACTCACGCACGGCGGTGAGCATCATGAAATTGGTGATGGAGGATGGTTGATGATGACGACGGCGACGAATCCCCCTCTCCGGAGCCCCGAACGGACTCCAGATCAGCCCTCCCGAGAGAGATTAGGGCTTGGCGGCGGCTCCGTATCGTAAAACACGATGAAACTTTCTCTCTAATTTTTTTTCTCCGCGAAACGGAATATATGGAGTTGGAGTTGAGGTCGGTGGAGCTCCAGGGGCCCACGAGACAGGGGGGCGCGCCCCCCACCCTCGTGGACAGGGTGTGGGCCCCTTGGTCTTGATTCTTTTGCCGGTATTTTTTATATTTTCCAAAAGTTATCTCCATGGATTTTCAGGTCATTCCGAGAACTTTTTTTTTCTGCACAATAAACAACACCATGGCAGTTCTGCTGAAAACACCATGGCAGACAAGTATTTTCGGACGGAGGGAGTAGATGTTTTCTGCTTGTTGAACTGAATGGCAGTTAGTTTGCGGCGATCTGTTTAGTGTCCAAAATACCTTGACACCCTTCTAACTTCACTAATCAGTGCCTTGGAGATTACTACGGGTAATTTTATTTGCTGCTATACAACTGAACAACATTCAGTTTGGACAATTTAGGCCCACTTAATCAGACTATGTTTGGGATTTCACGCGATTTACATATATTAGGTTGTTAAATGCCCTACACCAAAAGGCTAACGTGTTATAGATGTCTGATCTAGTTGTGGCACTCTTTGTTGTTTTGTTGTGTTTGTTTATGGAATATTATTTTAATCAACTATGATGTAATAGGACCTAGTATATTCTAGCCAAAGTTTAATATTGAGTAATATTTAATTGGATTTTGGATGCCTGTTTCTTGTCTTTCCATAACTCATAACAAGTCTATCTGTGGTTATAAACAAAGGCTTAGGACCCATGAACGCCCTTTCTACACACGCTTAGCCTGGAAAATTCTGAAATCTCGAAACAGAATAACCACTCCATCCTTAGTTGAGAAAGAACAAAACATTTTCTTCTTAGAAACAGCTTCAGCAAGCTATTTATTGCCTGAGGATCCAAAAAAAAAATCCAACCAGGGGGTTACAGATATCAAATGCTGAAGATAGAATAGACTAGAGCTTGGTTGTTGGGTATAGGTATAGAGGAGCCAAAAAGTTGAAGATTACATAATTAAGGCACAGCGTCCGGTAAATAGGGAAAAACATCTCCTAGCAGTTTCTACCATAAACTCTTAAATTGGCAATACAGTTATTGTGATGAGTTGATGAGCCAATGCTTTGTCCAAAGTACGTAGGAGTATATAAGAGCCATAGGATGACATGCTAAGCTGGTTCCTCTATCCAGTAATTTCCTTTTCAGAATGTGTTCTCCATTGGGAACAAATATGCCATTTTGCATTGGTGAGTTTGACCCCATCATTTAAATATTCTGGGTAGAATCTAGATGATGAATCAAACATAAAAAATATGTGTACAAGGCCCCATCTCATGGATCTTTTGAGCTATGGAAATTCATCGTGATTGATGAAGAACCTGCAGCAAGTTGTCAATGCTGATCTAGTTTTTCAGCATCAAAGTGCAACGGCAGATCCTTAGAATTAGCTGAAGAAAAACCTGTAACACAGGGCCACAAAACCGCGCTGTATTCATCAAACTGGCAACCATGTTCGGTGGTAGTGACAGAGGGCTTTCAGTGTACTTGATTTCTCTTTAAGCAACTAGCCAAATATGTGCATGTAACTTGTCATGTTGATAAATACGGCTTCAAACCAGATTGTTTCTGTTTCTGATGCCTGACTGTGACAGGGTGCATTCGGGAAGCTTGTTAGTTGTTAAACGAGTGAACACTGTTTATTGACCAGTATTCTGATATCTTAGTTGTAACCATGATGCAGTCTAATGTTAGGAGAGAAAGATCAAAACGACCTGATCCTCAAAAAAAAAAAAAACCTGATCCTCTATGCACCATCTGCAAAGGCACGGGGATAATAGATTGCAATAGCTATTTCGGTAGAGGTGTTTATTTTGCTCCCATCTTATCTTCTCTTGCTAATATGTTCTGTTTGCAGGAATAATAAATCATGTGGACCTTTTCATGTCAAGTGGCAAATATGTGAGGATAGTGCCCTAGATTGATGCCACCGGTTCCAGGGAGCAGGTGAATATCTAGAACACATGGGCTTTCATTTCACGCTCAATTGGAAATGAGCGTCATACAAGTTGAACGACTTTGTTAAAAAAAAAAGTCCACTTGAGGCTATATTATGACGTACATTTGAGGCTAACTGGTGTCTCTGCGGAGCTCTTCTATTGGCAAACTGGTGTTCACCGTGACCCTGCGTTGTTGAACTCGGCAAACACATATGAACTCGATAACGACCGATTTTTCAGTAGTTGATTATGCTTATTTTATCGTGAAAACTTTGATATTATGCTTATTTTTTAAAACTGTTTTCTCAGCAAAGAAAAACAAGATGTAGATTATGATCAGGGCAAGGACCATCAGTTTTAGTCACTAAATTTGTGTGCTACTCCCTCCGTTCCTAAATATTTGTCTTTTTAGAGCTTTCAAATGGACTACCACATACGGATGTATATAGACATCTTTTAGTGTAGATTCACTCATTTTGCTTCGTATGTAGTCACTTGTTGAAAATCTCTATAAAGACAAATATTTAGGAACGGAGGAAGTAGTTGATAAGGGCTTCCTACGGTACAGGCTCCTGAGAACGTTAGTGTCTATCTGAAAGCTTGTTAATAGTAAAATGTCGATCTGAAAGCTTGTTAATAGTAAAATGTCGATTTACCACAACGGAACGCACTGCATATATAGCAATGCTCCATAGTATACTAGGTGCTCATCTGCATTGCGACCAATAGTTCCAAAATTCAACCGTGTAACCGAGTATTTGTAGTTTGCTACTACATCCATTCCACGTGCTAGATATATCTGTTTGAGCGACAATTAATATGGATTGGAGGGAGCATGTTTTAGTGTCTTTTCTTTTTGAATAATTATGTTTTCGACAGTTAAAATGCCTAGAAGAGCACTTGTGGATTGCTATGCTTGGATAACGAAACACAAAACAAGTTTTTGAGTAATATATGGTGTTTGGATATTCCAACGTGAGCATTGGTAATGTACAACAAATGTGAAAACTCCTTTACTTACAATCGCTTATTTAACACATGATTTTTTTTCATTTTTTTTTTTTTGAGATTTCAGAAAGAAGGGCCATGTTATAGGAAATCTAAAGGGCGATAAATGGTCTGGAACACAGAATATATGGTGTTTGGATATTCCAACGTCAGTATTACGATAAAGGGTTTCCCCCCGCTTTTACTTACAAATCGCGTGAAAACTCTTTTACTTACAAATTGCCTATATTTCACACTTTCCTTTTTTGAGATTTCAGAAAGAAGGGCCATGTTGTGGAAATCTAAAGGTAAATGGTCTGGAACACAGAATAAATTCAGCTTCGTATTCAATAAACGCTCCAAAAAAGGAGAATTGCTCTCACAGCCTGAGGTAGCTCCGAACCCATGTCTCCTTAACCACCTCCCCCTCTGTTCTGTATCCACACTCCACCCAGCGACATGACTGCTTCCCTTGCATGTAATCCTTGAGAGACATGTAGACATGGCGGACCACATCTTCCTCCATGGTCGTGTAATAGTAGCAGTACTCTGGACCTGGCACGGATGGATGGCAAAATGGCAAGGTACTGTCCGGGCCTATAATGGTCCAATCAAAAGTGCCAGGTGGGAGCATGGGATCACGGCGTAGGGCATGTGTCTGGCAGTGCTCGACACAGCGGCTTTGGCAACTCTCGCAGAACAGCCTCCTACAACAACTCCGATAGAAGACTGCAACATCAATACAAGCGCTGCCCTCACATTTGGGCAGCAAGTGTCGTCCTTGCCCTGGCGTTGTGCTCGGCGTGCTCGCAGCGCCTGCATCCTTCGTCGCGAACTGGGGGAGCGACGCGGCTGGGAAGTTCATCATCTTGAATGCGTGTCAGGCTCTCCTGGCACAAGACAAGGAATGCCAAACTGTCCCTGGGAAGCTTCAGTTGGTCCAACGAGTACAGGCTGTCCAACACTCCTGTACTGGCGTCGTCGTACCCTAAAGCCCGTCCTGTGTTCAGCAGGATCCTTTCATTGTTATCTTCGTCTATCTCCACCGGCATTACCACCTGACCCCTCGCGAGTGAATAATCAGGATGGTGGTTGAGGCATATCTTGTACGCACCAACCCACGAGGACACGTTCTTGGGCATCATCCATATGACCATCTCTCCCACACTGGCATTCACGGCCACGAGCGAGAGCATTCCCTTTAGCTCGACAAGAAACGCATGGCGACGGTCATTCTTCATGCTTTGTTCATAGGGAAGGATGTTGAACGCACGAGCGGAGATGTCCAAGGCAACAATGGCACGCTCATGGTCACCAGGTCCTCGGTTCCTAAGACGAGCTTTAGAATGTTGAATCCCAAGAGTCGAACGCCCTGGTTGGCCGGCCTCCACTGCCGAGTAGGATCTCAGGGCGCGTAAATCTCGCAACCGAAATGCGTCCTATCCTTGAAGAGATGGACCACCTTGCGCTCTTTGGTCCGATCGTCGTACACCAGGCCGGCGCTGCTCGATTGCATCAAGCCGCGGTGGTGCTTCGGCAAGGAGACACACTCCCCGGTGCGAGGGTTACACACCCAATAGGTGCCGGAGCGGGTGTCCGAGAAGAGCATGGTGCCATGGCAGGGCTTGCTCGACAAGCACATGAAGTCGACGCGCATGTGGTTGATGGGGAAGAGTGGATCTGCGACGGAGGCGCCTCGAGCGTAGGAGTAGACGGCCGTCGATTCGTTGGGTGACGGTGCGAAGACGACGAACTTGTCCATGCCGGGCGCGGGCATCGGCCTTGGCAGCGTAGACGTCCTAGAAGGCCGGGGAGGAGAGCAGGGCGGCCCATGAGCGGCAGACGGCGCAAAACCGGAGGATGGACCTGGTCGGCAGCAGCAGCAGGATCTCGGACACGATCTCTTCCGGCAGGCTGGCCGCCGTGCATGGCGCGCCCTTGCTTCTCTTGGACGCCGTCGGCGTGTCGGGTGCCATGCCGGGCGGAGGTACGGTGGCTACGCTAGGTACATCTGATTTATCGATTGGTAATCAGTAATCACCCTCGGCCCGTGATACTACGCTAGGTCTGATGCAATGTGGAACGAGCCAACAGGTATTTATGGGCCAAGGTGTAGCCGTGTAGGTGTAGCCCTGTTTGGTTCATAAGTCCTAGGATTTTTTTAGTCCCAACTTATAAGTCCCTATCTGTTTGGTTGCTGGGCTTAACATGGACTAAAAGACCATATGCCTACTATAAGTCCCTATAAGTCTCTCCTTGAGAGTCTTATTTCATAAGTCCCAAATGCCTATTTTAAGTTTCTATAAGTTCCTCCTGTTTGGTTTAGATGGGACTTAAAGGGACTTATTTAAGTCCCTACACCAATAAGTCACTGTAACCAAACTCTCTTTTCTTCTTTTGCAAACAATTCCGATTACAACTGGGAGGTCTTTTCCGGTAAGGTCGGGCGAATAAAAAACCGTACATTGAGAAAGCCCGCACACGTCCGCTAGATCTGACGGTTCGCCGGGGGAGGAGCGATCGATCGTTCGATCCAATCTACTTCTAGCAGAACGCTAATGTCACACCTGACGTCAGATTTGGAGGTTCCCCGAGTGAACGACTTCGTTCGGTCTCGAGCAAACCCAGCGCGACTGTTTCTAGCGAGCGAATCTGATCGTTCGCTCTAGAGCGAACCCAGCGTGACTGCTGCTAGAGCTGGCGCTAACGCGCGGACCATCTAGAAAACGAATGAGCCCCTGGCTCTTTTTTTTTTTAAGTGCTGAATGAACCCGTGGCTACGCGCGCCGTCCTGGACTTCCCTACTGGGCATTTTTAACTTGAGTGTCTGGCCCAACCACAAGCATGCAGATCAAAAAATAGCTTAACCCAGGGTAGAGGTTGCCATCCTTTTGAAGATAAATTTGCCATGATACATAGAATAAAAACTGCCAGGACTCTTGGCAAAATAAAGCCGTCATGTGACTAGTATAATTCTTTTGTAAATTTTCCAGGAAGTATCATAGACAGTTGCCATGGATGAGAGAGCAAAAAATCCTAGATTTGCCCTGTGAACACTACAAAAGTTGTCATTTTTTCGAAAACTTTTTTTTATTAAAATTTCCCATGGGACCAGAACAAAACTTATAGAAGTTTGCCATGATGCTAAAAGAACGCATTCTAGCAAATTTAGTCTATGAAATTGTCGTGATGGAAATCTGTGTGTAAAATTGCCATGATGTACAAACCATTTGCCATGATGCTAAAACCAAACCCTTTATAAAAAAAATGTAATTTGTTTTGCAATTATGCTAAAAAGACACATCAGGACAACTTCATTCAAAAAAAACATCAGGACAACACACTAATTTTGCCATGATGTTAAAAAACACTTCATGGAAAAAATAAATGTGAATAAAATTGCCATGGTGCACACACTACTTTTTTTTCTAGAACATAGACGTCAGAGACGTCCGGTTTTAAATTAATAAAGCCCTCAACATTAGGCAGCGTGCATACATGGAACAAGACCAACTGAACGGAACCGAAGCTAGGCAACCAAGTTTCGAAGACAGCCAAAAGGCGAGAGCGGTGATAAGTGCATTACATGGCATAGCTAGCCAGAATAACGAGCACGCAGGCTCAAAGGTAGGAGGACCAAAAGGGCCGCCTATCCCTATAAGGCAGCAGACGGAGGAGGCGACGAGGCTCGGGACACCGAGTAAACGGTGCGGAGCCGTGCGATAGCTTGTCGATGGAGATCAGCATCCTGTTGTCTTCCCAGCGGAGCCCACTGCTGCAAGAATAAGATGCATTTGAAGATAACATCAGCGGGGTGAGAGGGAAACGCTCCCTCAATAGTAAACTTGTTACGAATATGCCATAAGGCCCATAGCAAGGCCGAAGCACACGTCCACATTATCCGGCGCAAAGAGCCCGGGATCGAAGATAAGTAAGACACAAGCTCAGAGCGTGAGCGTGGATCCCAATCCACCCCAGCGGCCTCCCTGACCGCACTCCAAGCAAACCACGCCAAAGGGCAGCGAAAGAACGCGTGGTCAGCATCTTCCGCGTTATGACACAAAGCACACGGTCCGGAAGCAGGGCCATTGCGCTTAGCTATATTGATAGAGGTAGGAAGACGATCCTGACATAATTGCCAAAGAAAGACCTTAATTTTTAGCGGGATTCGCGCCTTCCAAAGCCCCGTGGCTGCCATAGGGGCATGCTCGCGGCATAGCTCTCTATACATTGACTTGACAGTGAACTTGCCAGAGCCGGAAAGTCTCCAAGAGACCTCGTCTACGGAGTCCGATAAGCGTACGGTCGCAGTCAAAGCCCGCAAGTTATCCCATTCGGACCGCTCCGGTCCCACGAGCTCCCTTCTGAAGTATATGGGAGGCGGGGTGGTGCTGAGGGCCGACCCCACCAGTTGATTTGGCTCAACCGCGATGGAGTAGAGATGGGGGAACTCAGACCAAAGGGGTTGCTGGCCAATCCAAACGTCGTGCCAAAACCGGATGGAGCGGCCGTTGTTAACCGTAAACCTCGCGCCCCTGGCGAAGTATGGTTTGAGGGATTGGATGGAGGTCCAGAAAGGTGACCCGAGAGGAGATGCCTCAAAGAAATTCCCATGTGGGAAGTACTTGGCACGGAGGAGGTCAATCCAGAGGCCGGTCCCTCCCTGGGACAGCTTCCAGATCCACTTGCACATAAGAGCAATGTTCATCAGTTTAGAGTTGATGACCCCAAGGCCCCCCTGGGCTTTAGGCCTACAGACGGCTTGCCACTTAACCATGTGGTACTTCCGCTTACGGCCCGCACCTTCCCAAAAGAAACGTGCCCGGGGAGTGTCCATTTTCTTATGGACCCCATCAGCCAACAAGAACATACCCATGGCAAACATGGGTAGGGTCGAGAGGCTAGAGTTAGTAAGGATTAGTCGTGCCCCTGATGACATAAATCGACCTCTCCATGGACATACCCGGTCCGCCACCTTAGTGTTGAGAGGTTCCCAATCGGCAGTCGAGCATTTCTTCTCTGCGATCGGGAGGCCAAGGTAGGTAAACGGGAACTTTCCAAGCTTGCAATTCAGCAAGTTGGCCACCCGTTCACTTTCGGCCGCGCCCATCCCTATGGACACCACTTCACATTTATGGAAGTTTATTTTTAGTCCGGACATAAGTTCAAAACACAGCAAGATGGCCTTAACCGTTGCTATGCTGTGTGTGTCTAGCTCAAAAAGGAGTAGGGTGTCATCCGCATACTGTAGGTGCGACACCCCTCCTGGGATCAGATTGCCGACCACTCCCCTGATGTGGCCAGCAACGCGAGCTTTGTCTAGCATGGCGCCCAAGGCGTCTGCCACAAAGTTGAAAAGCAACGGTGAGGCTGGGTCCCCTTGACGCAGCCCACGCTTGTTGCGGAAGAAGTTCCCTACTTCTCCGTTCACCGCTATCGCCGTTTGGCCTCCCGAGACCAATTGCATCATACGGTGAACTCAAACTGCCAAAAATCCTCGATCCAGAAGGATTTGTCGGAGAAACTCCCAATTCACTCGATCGTACGCCTTCTCGAAATCTAATTTCAGAAGTATTGCCGGATGGCGGCTACGTTTGAGCGAGTGAACGATCTCTTGGAGGGCCAACGGGCCCTCCAAGATGTTGCGACCACGAATAAAAGCCGTTTGGTTCCTACTAATAATACGATGAGCCACCGGAGACAAGCGCGTAGAACAAGCCTTAGAGCATATTTTGAACGGGACGTTGATAAGCGCTATGGGGCGTAAAAGTCTAATGTTGTCCGCGCCCTGAACTTTGGGGATAAGCGAAAGAACCCCAAAGTTAAGGCGTGAGATGTCTACAGTACCACGCATAAACCCGTTACACACCTCAAAAATAGGACCCTTGAGGACTTGCCAAAAAATTTTGAACATCGCCACCGGCCACCCGTCCGGGCCCGGGGCCGTGTCAGTTTTCATCCCAAGGGTCGCCTGGTCGATCTCCTGAGGGAGGAAGGCAAGGCCCAAGCCTTCATTCTCTTCATCCGAGACCCGCAGAGCGGGATCCCAGATATCCGCCCGTAGGCGAGCCCTGCACTCCTCCCTGGAGCCCAGCAACTCGATGTAGAAATCGTAAATGTGACGTACTATATCATGTTGGCGCAATAGGAGCCCCTGCTCCGATTGCAACCTCAGAATGGCGCACTTACGTCACCGGCCGTTGGCATAGGCATGGAAGTATTTTGTGTTTGCGTCCCCTTTCAGCGTCCACTTTAATCCACCCCTCCTTCGCCAGTACTCCTCCTCTGCATGAAGGAGGGCCTCAACCTGGGCCTCAACAGCGTATCGCTCGGCCCAGTCTTGCTCCGAGAAGGCATGTACGTCCGCAGCCGCGTCCATACGGGCGAGGTCCGTCACCAAACGTACTCGGAGCAGCTTATCCGCACGGCCCTGGTTGGCCCCCCAACCTTTGAGAGTCGCGCGCAACCCCGCCCCTGTTGGGGAACGTTGCAGAAAACAAAAATTTTCCTACGGTTTCACCAAGATCCATCTATGAGTTCATCTAGCAACGAGTGATCGGATGCATCTACGTACCTTGTAGATCGCGAGCAGAAGCGTTCAAAGAACGGGGATGATGTAGTCGAACACGACGTGATCCAAATCACCGGAGATCCTAGCACCGAACGGACGGCACCTCCGCGTTCAACACACGTACGGAACAGCCACGTCTCCTCCTTCTTGATCCAGCAAGGGGAGAGGAGAGGTTGAGGGAGATGGCACCAGCAGCAGCACGACGGCGTGGTATTGATGGAGCTGCAGTACTCCGGCAGGGCTTCGCCAAGCGCTATGGAGGAGGAGGAGGTGTCGGAGAGGGAGAAGGAGGCAACCAAAGGCGTGGGATGAAAGCCCTCCTTCCCCCACTATATATAGGAGGGCCAAGGGGGGGGGCGCCGGCCCTAGGAGATCCAATCTCCTAGGGTGGGGCGGCGGCCAAGGGGGTTTCCCTCCCCCCCCCCCAAGGCACCTAGGAGGTGCCTTCCCCTTGGCCCATGTAGGCCAAGGCGCACCCCCTACAGCCCATGTGGCCCCCCGGGACAGGTGGCCCCACCCGGTGGACCCCCGGGACCCTTCCGGTGGTCCCGGTACAATACCGATAACCCCGAAACTTGTCCCGATGCCCGAAACAGAACTTCCCATATATAAATCTTTACCTCCGGACCATTCCGGAACTCCTCGTGATGTCCGGGATCTCATCCGGGACTCCGAACAACATTCGGGGTTACTGCATATACATATCCCTACAACCCTAGCGTCACCGAACCTTAAGTGTGTAGACCCTACGGGTTCGGGAGACATGTAGACATGACCGAGATCGCTCTCCGGTCAATAACCAACAGCGGGATCTGGATACCCATGTTGGCTCCCACATGCTCCTCGATGATCTCATCGGATGAACCACGATGTCGAGGATTCAAACAACCCCGTATACAATTCCCTTTGTCAATCGATATGTTACTTGCCCGAGATTCGATTGTCGGTATCCCAATACCTCGTTCAATCTCGTTACCGGCAAGTCACTTTACTCGTACCGTAATGCATGATCCCGTGACCAGACACTTGGTCACTTTGAGCTCATTATGATGATGCATTACCGAGTGGGCCCAGTGATACCTCTCCGTCATACGGAGTGACAAATCCCAGTCTCGATCCGTGTCAACCCAACAGACACTTTCGGAGATACCTGTAGTGCACCTTTATAGTCACCCAGTTACGTTGTGACGTTTGGTACACCCAAAGCACTCCTACGGTATCCGGGAGTTACACGATCTCATGGTCTAAGGAAAAGATATTTGACATTGGAAAACTCTAGCAAACAAACTATATGATCTTGTGCTATGTTTAGGATTGGGTCTTGTCCATCACATCATTCTCCTAATTATGTGATCTCGTTACCAATGACATCCAATGTCCATAGCCAGGAAACCATGACTATCTATTGATCAACGAGCTAGTCAACTAGAGGCTTACTAGGGACATGTTGGTGTCTATTATTCACACGTGTATTACGATTTCCGGACAATATAGTTATAGCATGAATAAAGACAATTACCATGAACAAAGAAATATAATAATACTTTTATCATTGCCTCTAGGGCATATTTCCAACAGTCTCCCACTTGCACTAGAGTTAATAATCTAGTTACATTGTGATGAATTGAACACCCATGGAATTCTGGTGTTGATCATGTTTTGCTCTAGGGAGAGGTTTAGTCAATAGATCCGCTACATTCAGGTCCGTATGTACATTACAAATCTCTATGTCTCCATCTTGAACATTTTCACGAATGGAGTTGAAGCGACGCTTGATGTGCCTTGTCTTCTTGTGAAACCTGGGCTCCTTGGCAAGTGCAATAGCTCCAGTGTTGTCACAGAAGAGCTTGATCGGCCCCAACGCATTGGGTATGACTCCTAGGTCGGTGATGAACTCCTTCACCCAAATTGCTTCATGTGCTGCCTTCGAGGCTGCCATGTACTCCGCTTCACATGTAGATCCTGCCACAACGCTCTGCTTGCAGCTGCACTAGCTTACTGCTCCACCATTCAACATATACACGTATCCGGTTTGTGACTTAGAGTCATCCAGATCTGTGTCGAAGCTAGCGTCAACGTAACCCTTTACGGTGAGCTCTTCGTCACCTCCATAAACGAGAAACATGTCCTTTGTCCTTTTCAGGTACTTCAGGATATTCTTGACCGCTGTCCAGTGTTCCTTGCCGGGATTACTTTGGTACCTTCCTACCAAACTTACGGCAAGGTTTACATCAGGTCTGGTACACAGCATGGCATACATAATAGAACCTATGGCTGAGGCATAGGGGATGACACTCATCTCTTCTATATCTTCTGCCGTGGTCGGACATTGAGCTGAGCTCAATTTCACACCTTGCAAAACAGGCAAGAACCCTTTCTTGGACTGATCCATTTTGAACTTCTTCAAAATCTTATCAAGATATGTGCTTTGTGAAAGACCTATGAGGCGTCTCGATCTATCCCTATAGATCTTGATGCCTAATATATAAGCAGCTTCTCCAAGGTCCTTCATTGAAAAACTCTTATTCAAGTAGGCCTTGATGCTGTCCAAAAGTTCTATATCATTTCCCATCAAAAGTATGTCATCTACATATAGTATGAGAAATGCTATAGAGCTCCCACTCACTTTCTTGTAAACACAGGCTTCTCCATAAGTCTGTGTAAACCCAAACGCTTTGATCATCTCATCAAAAAGAATATTCCAACTCCGAGATGCTTGCACCAGCCCATAAATCGAGCGTTGGAGCTTGCACACCTTGTCAGCATTCTTAGGATCGACAAAACCTTCCGGCTGCATCATATACAATTCTTCCTTAAGGAAACCATTAAGGAATGCCGTTTTGACGTCCATTTGCCAAATTTCATAATCATAAAATGCGGCAATTGCTAACATGATTCGGACGGACTTCAGCTTCGCTACCGGTGAGAAAGTCTCATCGTAGTCAAGCCCTTGAACTTGTCGATAACCCTTAGCGACAAGCCGAGCTTTATAGATGGTCACATTACCATCCGCGTCTGTCTTCTTCTTAAAGATCCATTTATTTTCTATGGCTCGCCGCTCAATGGGCAAGTCAGTCAAAGTCCATACTTTGTTTTCATACATGGATCCTATCTCGGATTTCATGGCTTCTAGCCATTTTTCGGAATCCGGGCCCGCCATTGCTTCTTCATAGTTCGAAGGTTCACTGTTGTCTAACAACATGATTTCCAAGACAGGGTTGCCGTACCACTCTGGTGTGGAACGTGTCCTTGTGGACCTTCGAATTTCAGTAGGAGCTTGATCAGAAGTATCTTGATCATTATCATTAACTTCCTCTCTAGTCGGTGCAGGCTCCTCAGGAACATTTTCTTGAGTTGCGCCATTTTCCGGTTCAAGAGGTAATACTTCATCAAGTTCCACTTTCCTTCCACTTACTTCTTTCGAGAGAAACTCTTTCTCTAGAAAGGACCCATTCTTGGCAACAAAGATCTTGCCTTCGGATCTAAGGTAGAAGATATACCCAATAGTTTCTTTAGGGTATCCTATGAAGACGCATTTTTCCGATTTGGGTTTGAGCTTTTCAGGTTGAAGTTTCCTGACATAAGCAACAGCTTAGGTTTCTTCCCAAACCATAATTCAAACGGTGTTGTCTCAACGGATTTCGACGGTGCCCTATTTAAAGTGAATGCGGCAGTCTCTAAAGCATAGCCCCAAAAAGATAGTGGTAAATCGGCAAGAGACATCATAGATCGCACCATATCTAATAGAGTGCGATTACGACGTTCGGACACACCATTACGCTGAGGTGTTCTAGGCGGCGTGAGTTGTGAAACTATTCCACATTTTCTTAAGTGTGTACCAAACTCGTGACTCAAGTATTCTCCTCCACGATCTGATCGTAGAAACTTGATTTTCCTGTCACGTTGATTCTCAACTTCATTCTGAAATTCCTTGAACTTTTCAAAGGTCTCAGACTTGTGTTTCATTAAGTAGACATACCCATATCTACTCAAGTCATCAGTGAGGGTGAGAACATAACGATAGCCACCGCGAGCCTCAACACTCATTGGAACGCACACATCAGTATGTATGATTTCCAATAAGTTGGTTGCTCGCTCCATTGTTCCTGAGAACGGAGTCTTGGTCATTTTACCCATGAGGGATGGTTCGCACGTGTCAAATGATTCGTAATCAAGAGACTCTAAAAGTCCATCAGCATGGAGCTTCTTCATGCGTTTGACACCTATGTGACCAAGGCGGCAGTGCCACAAGTATGTGGGACTATCACTATCAATCTTACATCTTTTGGTACTTACACTATGAATATGTGTAGCATTACGCTCGAGATTCATAAAGAATAAACCATTCACCATCGGAGCATGACCATAAAACATATCTCTCATATAAATAGAACAACCATTATTCTCGGATTTAAATGAGTAGCCATCTCGAATTAAACAAGATCCTGATACAATGTTCATGCTCAAACTTGGCACTAAATAACAATTATTGAGGTTCAAAACTAATCCCGTAGGTAAATGTAGAGGTAGCGTGCCGACGGCGATCACATCGACCTTGGAACCATTCCCGACACGCATCGTCACCTCGTCCTTCACCAGTCTCCGTTTATTCCGCAGCTCCTGCTGTGAGTTACAAATATGAGCAACGGCACCGGTATCAAATACCCAGGAGTCACTACGATTACTGGTAAGGTACACATCAATTACATGTATATCAAATATACCTTTGGTGTTGCCGGCCTTCTTGTCCGCTAAGTATTTGGGGCAATTTCGCTTCCAGTGACCACTTCCCTTGCAATAAAAGCACTCAGTCTCGGGCTTGGGTCCTTTCTTTGGCTTCTTCCCGGCAGCTTGCTTGCTGGGCGCGGCAACTACCTTGCCGTCCTTCTTGAAGTTCTTTTTACCCTTGCCCTTCTTGAACTTAGTGGTTTTATTGACCATCAACACTTGATGTTCCTTCTTGACTTCTACCTCTGCTGATTTCAGCATAGCAAATACTTCAGGAATGGTCTTTTCCATCCCCTGCATATTGAAGTTCATCACAAAGCTCTTGTAGCTTGGTGGAAGCGACTGGAGGATTCTGTCAATGACCGCATCATCCGGGAGATTAACTCCCAGCTGAGTCAAGCGGTTATGTAACCCAGACATAGTGAGTGTGTGCTCACTGACAGAACTATTTTCCTCCATCTTACAGCTGAAGAATTTGTCGGAGACTTCATATCTCTCGACCCGGGCATGAGCTTGAAAAACCATTTTCAGCTCTTTGAACATCTCATATGCTCCATGTCTCTCAAAACGCTTTTGGAGCCCCGGCTCTAAGCTGTAAAGCATGCTGCACTGAACGAGGGAGTAGTCATCGGTACGTGCCTGCCAAGCGTTCATAACATCTTGTTCTGCAGGGAGAATAGGTGCATCACCTAGCGGTTCTTGTAGGACATAATCTTTCTTGGCAGCTATGAGGATGATCCTCAGGTTCCGGACCCAGTCCGTATAGTTGCTGCCATCGTCTTTCAGCTTAGTTTTCTCTAGGAACGCGTTGAAGTTGAGGACTACGTTGGCCATTTGATCTACAAGACATATTGTAAAATATTTAGACTAAGTTCATGATAATTAAGTTCATCTAATCAAATTATAATGAACTCGCACTTAGATAGACATCCCTCTTCTAGTCATCTAAGTATAACATGATCCGAGTCAACTAGGCCGTGTCCGATCATCACGTGAGATAGACTAGTCAACGTCAGTGAACATCTTCATGTTGATCGTATCTTCTATACGACTCATGCTCGACCTTTCGGTCTTCTGTGTTCCGAGGCCATGTCTATGCACATGCTAGGCTCATCAAGTTAACCCTAAGTGTTTTGCATGTGTAAAACTGTCTTACACCCGTTGTATGTGAACGTAAGGATCTATCACACCCGATCATCACGTGGTGCTTCGAAACGACGAACTTTAGCAATGGTGCACAGTTAGGGGAGAACACTTCTTGAAATTGTTGTGAGGGATCATCTTATTTACTAATGTCGTTCTAAGTAAAAAAGATGCAAAACATGATAAACATCAAATGCAATCAAATAATAACAGTGACATGATATGGCCAATATCACATAGCTTCTTTGATCTCCATCTTGGGGTTCCATGATCATCTTGTCACCGGCATGACACCATGATCTCCATCATCATGATCTCCATCATTGTGTCTCCATGAAGTTGCTCGCCAACTATTACTTCTACTACTATGGCTAACACGTTTAGCAATAAAGTAAAGTAATTTACATGGCGTTTCTCAATGACACGCAGGTCATACAAAAATAAAGACAACTCCTATGGCTCCTGCCGGTTGTCATACTCATCGACATGCAAGTCGTGATTCCTATTACAATAGCATGAACATCTCATACATCACATATATATCATTCATCATTCATCACAACTTTGGCCATATCATATCACAAAGCACTTGCTGCAAAACCAAGTTAGACGTCCTCTAATTGTTGTTGCAAGTTTTACGTGGCTGAAGTAGGGTTCTAGCAAGAACGTTTTCTTACCTACGTGAAAGCCACAACGTGATTTGTCAACTTCTATTTACCCTTCATAAGGACCCTTTTCATCGAATCCGCTCCAACTAAAGTAGGAGAGACAGACACCCGCCAGCCACCTTATGCAACTAGTGCATGTTAGTCGGTGGAACCGGTCTCAGGTAAGCGTACGTGTAAGGTTGGTCCGGGCCGCTTCATCCCACAATACCGTTGAAACAAGATAAGACTAGTAGCGGCAAGAAAGTTGACACCATCTACGCCCACAACAAATTGTGTTCTACTCGCGCAAGAAGAACTATGCATAGACCTAGCTCATGATGCCACTGTTGGGGAATGTTGCAGAAAACAAAAAATTTCCTACGGTTTCACCAAGATCCATCTATGAGTTCATCTAGCAACGAGTGATTAGATGAATCTACGTACCTTGTAGATCGCGAGCAGAAGCGTTCAAAGAACGGGGATGATGTAGTCGAACACGACGTGATCCAAATCACCGGAGATCCTAGCACCGAACGGACGGCACCTCCGCGTTCAACACACGTACGGAACAGCCACGTCTCCTCCTTCTTGATCCAGCAAGGGGAGAGGAGAGGTTGAGGGAGATGGCACCAGCAGCAGCACGACGGCGTGGTGTTGATGGAGCTGCAGTACTCCGGCAGGGCTTCGCCAAGCGCTATGGAGGAGGAGGAGGTGTCGGAGAGGGAGAAGGAGGCAACCAAAGGCGTGGGATGAAAGCCCTCCTTCCCCCACTATATATAGGAGGGCCAAGGGGGGGCGCCGGCCCTAGGAGATCCAATCTCCTAGGGTGGGGCGGCGGCCAAGGGGGTTTCCCTCCCCCCCCCCCCAAGGCACCTAGGAGGTGCCTTCCCCTCCTAGGACTCTTTCCCCTTGTAACCCTAGGCGCATGGGCCTCTTGGGGCTGGTGCCCTTGGCCCATGTAGGCCAAGGCGCACCCCCTACAGCCCATGTGCCCCCCCGGGACAGGTGGCCCACCCGGTGGACCCCCGGGACCCTTCCGGTGGTCCCGGTACAATACCGATAACCCCGAAACTTGTCCCGATGCCCGAAACAGAACTTCCCATATATAAATCTTTACCTCCGGACCATTCCGGAACTCCTCGTGACGTTCGGGATCTCATCCGGGACTCCGAACAACATTCGGGGTTACTGCATATACATATCCCTACAACCCTAGCGTCACCGAACCTTAAGTGTGTAGACCCTACGGGTTCGGGAGACATGTAGACATGACCGAGATCGCTCTCCGGTCAATAACCAACAGCGGGATCTGGATACCCATGTTGGCTCCCACATGATCCTCGATGATCTCATCGGATGAACCACGATGTTGAGGATTCAAACAACCCCGTATACAATTCCCTTTGTCAATCGATATGTTACTTGCCCGAGATTCGATCGTCGGTATCCCAATACCTCGTTCAATCTCATTACCGGCAAGTCACTTTACTCGTACCGTAATGCATGATCCCGTGACTAGACACTTGGTCACTTTGAGCTCATTATGATGATGCATTATCGAGTGGGCCCAGTGATACCTCTCCGTCATACGGAGTGACAAATCCCAGTCTCGATCCGTGTCAACCCAACAGACACTTTCGGAGATACCTGTAGTGCACCTTTATAGTCACTCAGTTATGTTGTGACGTTTGGTACACCCAAAGCACTCCTACGGTATCCGGGAGTTACACGATCTCATGGTCTAAGGAAAAGATATTTGACATTGGAAAACTCTAGAAAACAAACTATACGATCCTGTGCTATGTTTAGGATTGGGTCTTGTCCATCACATCATTCTCCTAATGATGTGATCTCGTTACCAATGACATCCAATGTCCATAGCCAGGAAACCATGACTATCTATTGATCAACGAGCTAGTCAACTAGAGGCTTACTAGGGACATGTTGGTGTCTATTATTCACACGTGTATTACGATTTCCGGACAATACAGTTATAGCATGAATAAAGACAATTATCATGAACAAAGAAATATAATAATACTTTTATCATTGCCTCTAGGGCATATTTCCAACAGTCTCCGACTTGCACTAGAGTCAATAATCTAGTTACATTGTGATGAATTGAACACCCATGGAATTCTGGTGTTGATCATGTTTTGCTCTAGGGAGAGGTTTAGTCAACGGATCCGCTACATTCAGGTCTGTATGTACTTTACAAATCTCTATGTCTCCATCTTGAATATTTTCACGAATGGAGTTGAAGCGACGCTTGATGTGCCTTGTCTTCTTGTGAAACCTGGGCTCCTTGGCAAGTGCAATAGCTCCAGTGTTGTCACAGAAGAGCTTGATCGGCCCCGGCGCATTGGGTATGACTCCTAGGTCGGTGATGAACTCCTTCACCCAAATTGCTTCATGTGCTGCCTTCGAGGCTGCCATGTACTCCGCTTCACATGTAGATCCCGCCACAACACTCTGCTTGCAGCTGCACCAGCTTACTGCTCCACCATTCAACATATACACGTATCCGTTTTGTGACTTAGAGTCATCCAGATCTGTGTCGAAGCTAGCGTCAACGTAACCCTTTACGGCGAGCTCTTCGTCACCTACATAAACGAGAAATATGTCCTTTGTCCTTTTCAGGTACTTCAGGATATTCTTGACCGATGTCCAGTGTTCCTTGCCGGGATTACTTTGGTACCTTCCTACCAAACTTACGGCAAGGTTTACATCAGGTCTGGTACACAGCATGGCATACATAATAGAACCTATGGCTGAGGCATAGGGGATGACACTCATCTCTTCTATATCTTCTGCCGTGGTCGGACATTGAGCTGAGCTCAATTTCACACCTTGCAAAACAGGCAAGAACCCTTTCTTGGACTGATCCATTTTGAACTTCTTCAAAATCTTATCAAGATATGTGCTTTGTGAAAGACCTATGAGGCGTCTTGATCTATCCCTATAGATCTTGATGCCTAATATATAAGCAGCTTCTCCAAGGTCCTTCATTGAAAAACTCTTATTCAAGTAGGCCTTGATGCTGTCCAAAAGTTCTATATCATTTCCCATCAAAAGTATGTCATCTACATATAGTATGAGAAATGATATAGAGCT
The DNA here is from genome assembly GCF_002162155.2 of Triticum dicoccoides. Classification (NCBI taxonomy): domain Eukaryota; kingdom Viridiplantae; phylum Streptophyta; class Magnoliopsida; order Poales; family Poaceae; genus Triticum; species Triticum dicoccoides. Next base: position 683,047,776 of record NC_041383.1, on the reverse strand, counting down.
CCCACTCACTTTCTTGTAAACACAGGCTTCTCCATAAGTCTGTGTAAACCCAAACGCTTTGATCATCTCATCAAAGCGAATATTCCAACTCCGAGATGCTTGCACCAGCCCATAAATCGAGCGTTGGAGCTTGCACACCTTGTCAGCATTCTTAGGATCGACAAAACCTTCCGGCTGCATCATATACAATTCTTCCTTAAGGAAACCATTAAGGAATGCCGTTTTGACGTCCATTTGCCAAATTTCATAATCATAAAATGCGGCAATTGCTAACATGATTCAGACGGACTTCAGCTTCGCTACCGGTGAGAAATTCTCATCGTAGTCAACCCCTTGAACTTGTCGATAACCCTTAGCGACAAGCCGAGCTTTATAGATGGTCACATTACCATCCGCGTTTGTCTTCTTCTTAAAGATCCATTTATTTTCTATGGCTCGCCGCTCAATGGGCAAGCCAGTCAAAGTCCATACTTCGTTTTCATACATGGATCCTATCTCGGATTTCATGGCTTCTAGCCATTTTTCGGAATCCAGGCCCGCCATTGCTTCTTCATAGTTCGAAGGTTCACTGTTGTCTAAAAACATGATTTCCAAGACAGGGTTGCCGTACCACTCTGGTGTGGAACGTGTCCTTGTGGACCTTCGAATTTCAGTAGGAGCTTGATCAGAAGTATCTTGATCATTATCATTAACTTCCTCTCTAGTCGGTGCAGGCTCCTCAGGAACATTTTCTTGAGTTGCGCCATTTTCCGGTTCAAGAGGTAATACTTCATCAAGTTCCACTTTCCTTCCACTTACTTCTTTCGAGAGAAACTCTTTCTCTAGAAAGGACCCATTCTTGGCAACAAAGATCTTGCCTTCGGATCTAAGGTAGAAGATATACCCAATAGTTTCTTTAGGGTATCCTATGAAGACGCATTTTTCTGATTTGGGTTCGAGCTTTTCAGGTTGAAGTTTCCTGACATAAGCATCGCATCCCCAAACTTTTAGAAACGACAGCTTAGGTTTCTTCCCAAACCATAATTCAAACTGTGTTGTCTCAACGGATTTCGACGGTGCCCTATTTAAAGTGAATGCGGCAGTCTCTAAAGCATAGCCCCAAAAAGATAGTGGTAAATCGGCAAGAGACATCATAGATCGCACCATATCTAATAGAGTGCGATTACGATGTTCGGACACACCATTACGCTGAGGTGTTCCAGGCGGCGTGAGTTGTGAAACTATTCCACATTTTCTTAAGTGTGTACCAAACTCGTGACTCAAGTATTCTCCTCCACGATCTGATCGTAGAAACTTAATTTTCCTGTCACGTTGATTCTCAACTTCACTCTGAAATTCCTTGAACTTTTCAAAGGTCTCAGACTTGTGTTTCATTAAGTAGACATACCCATATCTACTCAAGTCATTAGTGAGGGTGAGAACATAACGAAAGCCACCGCGAGCCTCAACACTCATTGGACCGCACACATCAGTATGTATGATTTCCAATAAGTTGGTTGCTCGCTCCATTGTTCCTGAGAACGGAGTCTTGGTCATTTTACCCATGAGGCATGGTTCGCACGTGTCAAATGATTCGTAATCAAGAGACTCTAAAAGTCCATCAGCATGGAGCTTCTTCATGCGTTTGACACCTATGTGACCAAGGCGGCAGTGCCACAAGTATGTGGGACTATCACTATCAATCTTACATCTTTTGGTACTTACACTATGAATATGTGTAGCATTACGCTCGAGATTCATAAAGAATAAACCATTCACCATCGGAGCATGACCATAAAATATATCTCTCATATAAATAGAACAACCATTATTCTCGGATTTAAATGAGTAGCCATCTCGAATTAAACGAGATCCTGATACAATGTTCATGCTCAAACTTGGCACTAAATAACAATTATTGAGGTTCAAAACTAATCCCGTAGGTAAATGTAGAGGTAGCGTGCCGACGGCGATCACATCGACCTTGGAACCATTCCCGACACGCATCGTCACCTCGTCCTTCACTAGTCTCCGTTTATTCCGCAGCTCCTGCTGTGAGTTACAAATATGAGCAACAGCACCGGTATCAAATACCCAGGAGTCACTACGATTACTGGTAAGGTACACATCAATTACATGTATATCAAATAAACCTTTGGTGTTGCCGGCCTTCTTGTCCGCTAAGTATTTGGGGCAATTCCACTTCCAGTGACCAGTTCCCTTGCAATAAAAGCACTCAGTCTCGGGCTTGGGTCCATTCTTTGGCTTCTTCCCGGCAGCTTGCTTGCTGGGCGCGGCAACTACCTTGCCGTCCTTCTTGAAGTTCTTTTTACCCTTGCCCTTCTTGAACTTAGTGATTTTATTGACCATCAACACCTGATGTTCCTTCTTGACTTCTACCTCTGCTGATTTCAGCATAACAAATACTTCAGGAATGGTCTTTTCCATCCCCTGCATATTGAAGTTCATCACAAAGCTCTTGTAGCTTGGTGGAAGCGACTGGAGGATTCTGTCAATGACCGCATCATCCGGGAGATTAACTCCCAGCTGAGTCAAGCGGTTATGTAACCCAGACATAGTGAGTATGTGCTCACTGACAGAACTATTTTCCTCCATCTTACAGCTGAAGAATTTGTCGGAGACTTCATATCTCTCGACCCGGGCATGAGCTTGAAAAACCATTTTCAGCTCTTCGAACATCTCATATGCTCCATTTTCTCAAAATGCTTTTGGAGCCCCGGCTCTAAGCTGTAAAGCATGCTCCATGTCTCTGCACGGAGGGCCTCAACCTGGGCCTCAACAGCGTAATGCTCGGCCCAGTCTTGCTCCAAGAAGGCCTGTACGTCCGCAGCCGCGTCCATACGGGCGAGGTCCGTCACCAAACATGCTCGGAGCAGCTTATCCGCACGGCCCTGGTTGGCCCCCCAACCTTTGAGAGCCGCGCGCAACCCCTCCCCTGCGGAAATCCAGAAGTCCATGGGCCCTCTCGCGTGCCGGATCCGGGCCACACAGGACTCCCATTTGGAGAGGAAGATTTGTTCAAAATCCGGGTTTTCAAACCATGCAGTTTCAAAGAAAAACTGTGGGCTTCGTTTTAACCGGTCCTCCCCCGAGAGAGGATAAGAGGGACGTGATCCGACCCGATCCTCGTTTCAGCGTGGAGTGAGCACATGGGAAAGAGCATCTCCCACTCCGCGGACATAAAAACACGGTCCAGCACTGACCGAACCGGTGTGAGTTGCTTGTTTGTCCAGGTATAGCGTGCGCCCACACGAGCCACTTCCCTAAGGGCCATTGAAGCAATCGCATTATTGAACATGGACACCCTTGTCCAGTTAATAATCCCATTGTTCTTATCCGCTCCCGAATGGATTAGGTTAAAGTCCCCACCCACGATGAGGGGTAGGTTGCGGACACCAAGGCCGCAACCTTTTCCTGAAGTTCCCCCAAGAACTCATGTGAGTGTGAATGATCTGCTGGGCCGTAGACCACTATAATCTCCCACTCGCGGAGAGACGCACGGTGGCGGAGGTGAGCCGACACGAAAAATCGGCCAGCGTCCCAAGCCACCACTTCGCAGCAAACCTGGCTGATGCCAAGTAGCATACCCCCAGAATGGCCTATCGCTGGCACCCAGTGCCACACGAAGCGTTCGAGCGGGTCGATGGCGAGCAGGTCTCGGTGAGAGAAATCTGCCTTGATGGTTTCCTGCAAACCGACTACATCGATGTTTTCGCCGCGAATGAACTCGTTTAGCTGGGTCTGCCTCCCAACGTGGCCGAAGCCTCGGATGTTCCAGAAGAAGAAACACATTTAGATTATGCGATTGCGGAGGCGGATACCACGGGCGGTAACCGCCTTGGCCACTCGCCGTGTCCTAACAGGACCACGGGCTGGGGGGGACAGTGCAGGCCCTGCTGCTGTGTCCACCCGATCGGGCCGAGCTACAGGAACTAGAGAAGCCCCTGCTTCTTCTGGGACCGTCGCAGCGCGTGCCGCCGCAGCCTGGGCAAGCGCGGCCTGCGCGATCTCCTTAGAGCGTATGAGAGACAGGAGCTCTCGAGCCTCTCCCTCATCAGACAGATCAACCCCACTATCCCCTAAAATATCCCCAAGGCGCTCATCCGAATAATCGTCGAAAATCGTAAAACGGGGTAGGGGGTTACCTTCGGTCTCCATGTTCTTCTGGGCCAGCAAGAGTTGCGCACGTTGGAGAGCAGGGAGGTTGCCCTTGGCGCCCTTTGGACGGGAGCTGACCAATTCCTGCGCCACCGGAGTCGTCGCCACCGCCTTGGAGCGTGGCCGTGGAGATGGGAGCCGCCTTGGTCACCTCCGCCCGGAGAGTGTCGGAGGAAGGCGGGGGGAAAGCCAACGCCATCACCATCGGCCGGTGCGAGACAGGCGTGCCCGCCCGCACCGAGGGGGGGACTCGTTGGCACCACCGGGGGAGTCTTGCGGCCCGCCGTCTTCTTATGGAGCCGCACCCCGCCACTCTCCAGAACGCGCGCGGACGTGGGAAGCCCGCCTTTCTCCGCAGCCGGGGAGATGAGCATGGAGAGGCCCTCCGAGTCGCACGAAGCCGAGATGCCCTTGTCGAGGTCGAGGCCGAGGGACATGTTGGAGCCATACTGATTGAAGCCCGTTTCGTTGCTGCCCACGCCAACTTGGCGCTCCTCCAGGTCCTTCGCGGCACCCGCAGTCGGGGCCACGGCCTCCGAAGACTTGTCCTTGAGGCCCAGCTTATCCCAAGTCGCAGTGTCGATGGAGTCATCCCCCATGCTCGCGTCCTTATCCTTGTCCATGTCCTTGTCCTTGTCCATGTCATCAGGGCCCTTGTCCATGCTAGCCGGTGGAGGGGGAGGAGGGGCACCTCCCAGCCTGCCACCCGCCTCGGCCTCCATCCGGATGGTAAAGCCCTCACTGTTGAACCAGATTTGAACATAGCCTTTGATCTTGGCCGGGAAGCGACACGCAAAGCGCATCCGCACGGGCCCCAGCCCCGCCAACGACGCCTTGTCTACTTCCATCGGACGCCCGATCATCACAGTCCCCGCCATGAGACGGTCCATGCGGCGGTGCTTGGGTGGCACTCCCCAGAGTTTGACCCACACGTCCGGCATGATTTCGGCCTTGGGAGTCTCCTGAATTGCTTCCTTGATATCAGCCATGATGTCGTTGAGGGAGAGGTACAGCTTGCCGCTTCGCGTCGCCATTCGCAGCATGGCCTTGTCTGGGAAGACGACGGAGAACGTGTCGTATCCGACGGCCGCCACCTGCCAATCCCAATCCCCTTCGAAGAGGTGGGGGAGTTCCGCCTCCAAGATTGGGATTGACAGCTTGCCAGGCACCGCCGAGATGAGCGCCGCGTCCGCCACCGCCGGGGCCCTGACCTCCTCGCCCGCCGTCTCCACGAAGGGCAGGCAGAAGAAGCCCTCGCCGGGGACGGCGTTGCCCATGATCTGCATCTGCAGAGGCCGACCGCGCGTGGGGCAGTGCGCCGATGCGTGCCCCTCCTCGTGGCAGACGACGCACAGAGGCTTGAAATGGCACATATTCTGGTAATGGCCCACCCTCCCGCATTTGAAGCACTCTGGCCCATCGAGTTCCTCCACTGGGATCGGGGCGTCGGCCGAGCCCTTCGACGCCGACGGCCCGGACGCCAACATCGGGAGCGCCGAGCCTGCCCCCTTCTGCTTCTGCTTCTTGGCGAGAGGATCCCCAGCCCGCTCGCCGCTCAGAGGAAGGAGGGATTCCTTCCTCTTGAGCTCCTTCTTCTGTTCCAGCCCACGGCGCCGGTACTCCTCTTTCTTCTTCTTTTTGCGCTCACGCTCCTCCTCCTTCTTCCGCTCTTGCTCCGCGAGCCACCAGGGAGGCGGCGGTCCCCAGCCCGCCTCGCCCGCCGGCGGCGACGAGACCTTGGCGAGCGCCTTCGCCCGCAGATCTTGCTCGCGTTGCCGCTCCGCCGCCGGAATCGGAGGCGACATGGGTGGCTTCTCCACGCGGCGGGAGCCCATCCTCACCGCGGTGGCAAACGAGCAAGTGAGTGGGGGTGGAGAGGCGGAGCGGCGCAGGCGACGCGCTCGATGCCCGAGTCGCCGCACCTGCGAGGGGGATGCGGGAAACCCTAGCGACAGATCTAGGGCACTCTTCGGCAGCCACAACCACCTATTAATAGGCGGAGGCGGCCTCGCATCCACCGTCGCGATGGGCCCAGGCCTCTTCCCTTGCGGGCTTGAGGCGACCGGGCCAGGCCGAATAGGCCCAAGCACTGGGAGACGCCCCTGCGTCCCTGCTGTCACTGGCGCACTGGGCTCGGCCAATGGGCCCCCCGGCCCGCAAACTGGTAGACTGGGCCATTCCGACAGGCCCAGCAAGGGGGCCAGCCCGGGCGACGCCGGCGCCGAAAACCTAGCCGAGGGCTGCGACTCCCTTGCAGGGGCAACCCCGCCGCCGTCGCCGATCCCTGTCGACTCCGGCGAGCACGCCGCACCCGCAGGCGGCGCGGCCAACGCCAGATCGAGGCACCCCTCCTCCGGCCGGGCACGCGAGCGCCCCTCCGGGCCCGCGTCCACACCCCTTGGCGGGCACCAGATCCGCGGCGCAAGGCACCGGCCGCCGCGTCCACCAGGGGCGAACGCACGCCGGCGACGTGCCATGAGAGAGCCCCCCAGCTCCTCCGCACGGGCGACAAAATCACCCACCGAGCACCCCGCACGGGGCCTCGGCGAACCACCACCGCCGCCTGCACTTACCTCACTCCTTACCTCGTCGTCGTCGTCGTCAGAATCGAATCCCTCCAGAGCCCAGAACCTGCTGCCGGAGAGGGACGGGGCGGGGGGCCCCGCCCTAGACAGCGTGCGCCGCCGCCAGCACCCCGGAGCAGGCCGCACCTCCGTCCAGCCGTCCGCCTCCGCCGCGGGGCCGCCCGCTGCGTCGCCCGCTGCGTCGCCCCCCGAGTCGCCAGACCGAAACGCCATGGCCTCACCAAAGAGTTATATTTCGTGCACACACTACTTGCATGATGCAAACAAATACATCATGGCAAAAAACAATCTAAAAATTGTCGTGATGCACATAGATTACTTGCCATGGTGCAGCAAAAAAGACAAGTTCAGGTGAATTATGTGTAAAATTGCCATGATGGCAAAAAAAATTATGCAGAATTGCCATGATGCTAAAAAACACTTCAGGGCAAAAATGTGAATGAATTGCCATGATGCACACAGATTACTTGCCATGATGCAAAAAGAAAAAGATTTAGCTGAATTCAGTTTAGAAAATTGGTAAGATGCTAGAAAACACTTGATGTAAAAAATGTGAAATCCATGATGCACACACATAGTACAAAACAACATACATGCAGAGCTAAAAAAGTTGCCATGGTAAGACACTATTATAAGAAAGGGTAGAAAAAACTTGACATGTGAATAGCAAAGAAAAGTTTAAAATTGCCATTTGACAAGTTTTAATATTTTCATGTGAGCATTCCCCATGTATTTTGCCATTGTATAATTACTAAATTTGCCATTGTATAATTAAATTATTTGCCATGTTTAGAAAATTGCCATCACCTATTATCATCGTCTAGTTACTAAAATTAAGAGGGAAAACATGTACTAAAAATATCGTGGCAGAAAATTTGGAAAAGAAAGAAACATGTTTGTAATCTTTAGATGGCAAAAGGTAGAGTGTCACATTGACATGCGTTGGTGGCCTATCACCCACCATCCTTGGCGGCTTGCCAATGCAGTTCCACTACTTTTCGCTGCTTGTTTTGATCATTCAAGCCAAAGTTCCACATATGTAGCCTATCTCGACCATAAACGCTCTCCAGTTGACCAGTCGAAACCCAACTCTACGTTTCTACCAATAAAGAATGCGTGACAACGATGATGTCCAGCTGGTATAAAGTATGATTTGCCATATCTTCCCAGACACTTGATGGCGCCGGTGAATGGGTTACACAGGAAGTCATCGGTGTTGTTGCTTATCAAGTTGAGTCCGCAACATGGTTTGGAGGAGATGATCTTGTCGTCGACAAGAGTGCCAGCAAGAGCGGGACCTGCATCTTGAAGCCAATTATCGACCAAGGAAAAAAATCAAAGAAAGCATGTTGAGAACAACCATTATTGGCCATAAAAATCCTCATGGGCTTCTGCATTGAACATGTGTGATGTAATAAAATTGTTACTCTTAATGAGTGAGTGTCACTGCCTGCATACTAGCATGGACTGCGCGATAGACTTGATCGAAAGCCTCACTAGGATCTTGGTGACTACCGATAATACCTCCTTATCCTGACGACCTCTCCCTCATCCCAGACTAAGTTGTCCTCGTAGAGACCAAGCCAAAGCATGATAGCTGCCTCCTTTTGGCCGATCCGGATATTAGTCTCATGAGCAGAGAAGACACGTTGGATACCTTCCTTGTTTGGATCGTGAGCATGGACCTGGTCTTGTGACATATCAATCAATATCTTCTTCTTCTCCTGCTCACTACCCGCACAACTATAGCCACCACTAGAGCAGTCGAGGACAACTGCCTTCTCACATTTTATTAGTAGCAGTTCATTAATAAACAAGGAAAAATGTACAATTAAACTTAAAAAATAATATATACATTTGTGACATATCACTGACCCCTAATGGGGAACTTCTAATGGGACACATACCCATCAATGTAGGAGTTTAGTAGTATTATTTATGGAAAAGGGAGCAACAAGTTAGAGGTTACCCCTTGAAACCGCCCTGCACAAGTCATTTTGGTAGAGCGCGGGGGCACACAAGAGTGCGGCATGTGTCATTCTCTGGTGCGCTCCACGCGAAGCACATCTGTCGCGGATGGACACATGCGTGTTTCACCACGAAACATAGTTGTGCTTTGCTACGAAGTACACGTGTGCTCCCAAAGTGAAGCGCGTGCAACCCCCAAAAGAAAAAGAAAAAAGGCTGAAAGCAAAGATGTGCTTCACAGCAAAGCAAACTTATGTTATCGTGGATGGAGCACGGGTTTGCCCGAAAAGAGAAAAAAAATTGTGAAGCACATATATGCTTCGCAACAGAGAACAGGTGTGCGACACCGTAGAGCAATTGTGTGCTGCACCGCGAAGCGTAGGTGTGCTACAGCTATGTTATGTCACTTGATTGAGACTTGATTAAATCTAAGTTGGCTGAGACCTAGCCACATCTTTTTTGACATTATTCTATAAACAGAACGTCGAATAAACACAAAAGGGTGGACTCACAATCTCAAGACACATGTAAAGCCCAAAGTTCTGATGGCAAGTCCAACTAAATGAGGGCCCAAAGTGTCCAGTCGTCGTCAGTGGATAACGCAGACCCTGAAAACGTTTTTTAGGCTTTTCTAGAATCCGGCGTGGAGTAGGGGTAGCCACCGATGCCTGCTACACCGGCAGCCGGCCCCGGTTGCGCTGGGTTGCCGGCGCAGGCTCCGACGAGCTCACTCCCCGGATTTGAAGGCCCTCCTAGGCGGCTGGGCGTTCGGAGGCCGGCATGGGTCGTCCGCACCGAGGTGAGCTGAGCTTTCCCCCTTTGCCCCATTCCTTCTGCTCTGTTCCCGTGTCCGCAATTCGTCGAACAATTGATAGGCAGCAAGCGAAAATAGTTGAACCTTTAGTAACACTAGCTCCTGTTCTCGTCACGGGACAGCTTTGGCCGCAAGGCGTATGTGAATCGTTCGTGTGGTTGATTACTGTACCGTGGGCAGCGTCCCGTTGAAGAGCGGTGCAGAAGAAAGGGTGAAATTAGCAACTAATCCAAAATGAAATACACAGGACAGAAAATTAGGCAGAGCTTGTATTTTTTTGTTCTCGCTGCCTTTTGGAACAGTGAGGTAGAACTGCTTGTGCTTCCAAGTAGTTTTGGGATATTAATGTAATGGTAAGGCTGAGAAGCACGGAGAATGGATGTTGCACATGTTGCCCGAGTGGCTGAGTGGATGGGGGTAAGCAGCATTGCAAAATGATTAATTCATGTGATCCAGTGGCCAGTTCATGTGCAAATATTGCGGCGTACAACTTCATTTGTGCATCAAATGCCTGTTTACCGACAGAATAACCAGAGTTACATGTAAACCTTGGATTTTTTTTAGAGGAAAAGGGCACCAGCCCTGGCTCCATTTCATTGAGATGAAACCAAACAGTTATACATGAACACACTCGGGAGTAGGCTGACATGCCAACTCCAGCGGAAACTAAGTACTAGAAATTACAGCAAGAAAAAACAAGCACTGCCCAAAGTTCAGGGAAGGGAACAGGCTACAATTTTGGATTCAGGAAATATGACCATTGTATGATTACACATGGCACAGGAACCAAATCAGAACACAAGCCCAGTGCCGCCAAGCTCCCGGCGCACACTTGAGCCAGACGCTGTCTTCAAGCAGACTGCGGGAGGATTCCTGTGCATGCTTCGCTAACCCAGCAATGGTGGCTTCCCAGGCAGCAGCATCCTCAGAGGCCGGCAGGCCAGATAGGGACGACAGCTTCATCCAGTGACCAGCTAGCCTGGATCCGTCCACATCAGTGTAGGTGGGCTCCTGGTCACTTGGTCAGCACCCATAAAGAACTTGTGATGTCCAGAACGTGCTCTTTTGCAGGACTGGAGCTTAGAGTCGCCCACTGGGAGCACGCTACAGCCATCCCCCTCGGAACTACCTGCACACCAACACCAAGTCATGAACGTCTGTTAAAGCAGTTCATTTCTGTGTTTCCAGAGAGCCCATAAGGCTGCAGCATGAGCAAGATTGATTGCCTGATGTTTTTTTGTTACTAACCCGCCACTTAGCAACATACTCAAATTCCACAGAAGAGTTAGTCCCCAAGAGGGTGTTGATACCTTGGATTGTTAGCGTGGTGATTCTTGTGACAGAACCACAGAAGACAAAACATAGTCATGGTTGAGTTTACACTGGATAAGTTAAACAAAGTATCAATACGGCGATGTATTATATTGCCGCTTCCCTTGTGATCCTCCAAGTTCAGGGTATAGGAGGTTTTCACCTTGCAGGAAAAAAATGAGAAATAGCCATATAGGACACCATGTCAGACCAAATATACATTAGATGATACAAATAATTGAACATTGTGTGTCATTCTTTCACTTGTTTATTGGCCGGTTCTCTGTTTTCTTAGTTGTACCATGATGCAGTCGAATGTTAGGAGAGAAAGACCAAAACGACCTGATCCTCCATGCACCATCTGCAAAGGCACCGGGACAATAAATTGCCGCAACTGTTTCGGTAGAGGTCTCTATTTTACTCCCATGCTATTTTCTCTTGCTAGTATGTTCATTCGTTCCATCAGTTCTCATGAAAATCGGGCCTGAAATGTGCAGGAAGAATAAACCATGTCGATCTCGCCGTGCTCCCCAAGGGAGAATGGCCGCAATGGTGAGGACACCCCTACTCATATACGTCTAGCATACCGAGGTACTGAACAGCGGCACACCCCTCTAACATGACTTCCATTTGTCAGGTGCCAAATATGCGGGGGTAGCGGCCTGGATTACTGCCACCGATGCCATGGAACAGGTGAATATCGAGAACCCATGGGTTTTCACTTCACGGTCAATAGGAAATGAGCATCACACAGGCCTGAGAGAAAAAAAACACAGGCAGTGTTGGAAGGCTGATCCAGTCAAAAGGTCGGAAAAAACAAAATCCCATTGAGGCCATAGGATCAACATTTGAATGAGCTGTTGGAAGTTATAGCCCAATATTTTGTATGTCTGTTGCTGTGAAAACTTTCATCTTATGCTGGTGCTGTAGAATTTTGTTGTCAACAAAGGAAAAATAGATGTAGATTATGATCAGAGGGCGAGTGTCATCACTTTAATCAACCGGCTAAAATTGTGTATGCAACTATATTAGGTGATAAATAAGGGCTTTCTACCGCATTGGTGTATGTTTCTGAGCTCCTGAAGATGAGGATGTGGATCTGAAAGCTTTGTTAAAAGGAAAATGTCGATTTACCACATCTGAACACACCACATAGCATTGATCCATGTTAACTGATCATCTGTGTTGTAACCCATCGTTCCAAAATTGAGTGTCTAGAGCCAAAACACCACATTGTTGTTTTTGGTGCCAAGGATTAGAAATGAATTTGCATAAAACAGCAGGTGTTAGTCTGTTTGCGGAGGATTTGTAGACTAGTATGTTTGGGTCAGAAAACTGAGAAGGAGTTTTGGGAGTAATGTGGCGTTTGGATACTATCAGATTAGAATTGCTAATGCACAATTGCCTGGAAAAACTTGGTTTGCAGCCAAACCATCTCATCCTTGACATTTGCTTCGAGTTTATAGAAAGGTACTCCCTCCGTTCGGGATTACTTGTCTTGAAAATGGATGTATCTAGACGTATTTTTGTTGCATATAATAATAAATGCTTAAAAACAAAATTCCTCACAGCTTGATGCAAATATCCATGTCTATACTTGCCGGTGAACCGAGGGAGCGGTGCGGCTGGGTAGGGTAGCCCATCCTCCCGAATGCACGCCATGCTCTCCTCGCACAGGACAGGGAAGGCGACATCGCTCCGGTGAAGCTTCAGTCTGTCCGCTCCGGTGAGCGAGAGCGTCCAGTTTTGCTCGACAAGGAAAGAAAGGAACACATCGAGCCGAGCATGGTTCACGCGGTACGGGAGGAAGGATGCCGAAAGCAGCAGGTGTGGACATGTCCACGGCCGTTGTTGTCCATCAGGATCTCTTCCTTCGGCCTCTTCACTGACATGTGTGCTGAATGAATCAAAGCTATCACTGCCCTGCCCACCAGTGAGCACCATTGCCTTTGCCTGCATACAAACATGGACTGACCGGTTGTTCGCGAGCTGTCCTCGTAGTCGTAGAGAGCAAGCCAAAGCGCGGCAGCTGCTTTCCTTCTGGTTGATGCCCCCCATGGCCCGATGGCAGTCTTTCCTTCTGGGTCAGCTGAAGAGGGAGAGCAAAGGACGCCTCGAATCCCACCAGTTGTATCCACTTCACGGTCGGATCAGCGAGCTACAAGTGACCTGCTCGCCACTCTACTCTGGTTGTTGTCTTGGTGGGATACTATTACAGTAGTACAGTAATTTATTTTCTTCAACACATAATAATGTTCTTCAAGTTGTAATAAAGCTGGGGTGCTGCGTAACAGGTTTTTTGTCCCATAGAACAGTAGGTTTCCAAAGGTATGCTTCAAACCAGCGAACTATCTTCCCTTATTTTTCGAACATCGTTTCACTTGTCAATTTGATGCAAAATGCTTTTTCGTTCCCAATGTATCATCTGAAACCAATTAGAGGCTCCATCGTCCCATCAAAATCAAAATCAAAATCAAAATTCAGACTTGGCCGATCAGGCACACTGAAGCAATGCAAGGCTTCCTTGCTGTGTCAGTTTCTGCTAGTAACATTCATAGCTTAAATTTTTTGAGCTGCTCTTGAAAAGTCAAAGAAGGATCGACGTTCGTAGCATGAGTGCATTGGCTATGATCTGATTACTAGCAGCGCAAGCATGTAAAAGAAACAGGTATTGGCATATATTTGCCTATTTATATACAAGTTCAAATAAGTCAGCCATTCCAATTCGAAAAGGACAACCTATCTCATGTAGTTCTGATTCGGCTGATCGGGCACACTTAAGCAAGGCTTCCTTCCTGTGTCAGTTTCTATTCACAATCATAGCTTAAACATTTTGAGCTGCTCATGAAAAAAACAAAGAAAGATTAACATTCCTAGCATGATTGCATATTAGCAGCGCAAACATGTCAAAGAAACATGTATTGGTAAAGGATACCTATCTACATTCAAGTTAAAATAAGGCAGTCATTCCCATTCGAAAAGGACATCCTATCTCATAAAATAGCTCAGGGAGTTAAGGAAATAAGTCGCAATAGACAGAGCACGTAAATTTGTGTAAGGAAATGGTAACTTGAAGCAAAGCTGATAAATTTGGAACCACATAGCAAGCATCAAGGGCAATCTAAATCAACATTACAAGACACTGAGAGCTTTTGATAGTTTCTTGGCAAGAGAGAAGATCATGTTTAGTTTAACTTTTTTTGCGGGCAAAAGATCATGTTTAGTTGTTTACGCGATACCTTGACTTTCTCCCATCTTATATCACTTTTTATGCAATTCTTGAAAATATTACTAGGCTTACACATTGTACCTTCGGCTCAACAAGATAGATAGTTGGTTGTACATATTGATCCCTCCATGGGAAATGAAATGAGAATGATCAGGGAAGTCTGTACACAAAGCAAACTTCATCATCCTGTGCTCACTGAAAATGATGGAAAATCAACACTTGCAATTGTAGAAAATCAACATTGTGCGTAGAAAAAGAAACCACCCTGACCCAACTCCCAAGGGCAGGCTTTAGTTTTAAACACGAATAACATTATATATATCTAGCAGGACATTATGTCCCATTCAGAAGTAGTACTTGTTGCATACAAATTAGCATGATGAGTTGCCTCATTGATAGCCTACTACATCAATATCATATGCTAATCCTTAATATGTCATAGCAGTCAAAAGGCAGGCCTGGTGCTACAATATAACAAGCTATAGGGCCATAATTGGACTTGTGACTGGCAACTAAACTTCGGCAAAGACATCCGAATGAAATGGCTGGGTTGCAGCATCGTCCAACTTGCTGAGAATTATTTTTCCATTCACCACAGCTTCTCGAACAAGTAAGAGATCTGCCTTCTGAATACCGGTCACATCCAATGGAACCAAACTGGGAGTAACCAGTAGCAGTTTATGGAGAGAGCTAGCCTTCCTCAACAAAAAACACACTAGCTGCAGCTCAATGCGGTTCCAGTTGAAGTTTGTAATCTTTACCACCTTAAGGTTTTCCAAAACATCCTCTGGCGGCTCTACCCCCACATGGTCAATTGAATCCACTGAGGGCTCAGTGGGGATGCTAGGGAGCTGCAAGCACAAATGGCGGCCATTCAGAGGCATTGCATCAAAATGAAAACAAAATGAAGATGCCAATGTAATAGAATGACAGAATCACTACTAAGAAAATCAACTTAAGTTGTAAAAGGTTGTAAAGGATGTAAGACCTGCAAGAAAAGCCTCTCCAGATTACAGCAATGGCTGTTCTTGAGGAACACATAGATGTTCGCAAGCTCAGGGGCCTTCATATCTAACATAAGCAATTGTAGTTCTGTCATGCTCCGAAAGAAGTCACCGCCCATCTTGGCCGATTCGGCATGCGAGATTCCATTCGGCAAGGAAGACACAACCTAAGATGGCATTCAAGGTTAACAAAACAGTCCATGATTTCAGACATCGTAAACAAAACCAAAGTCCAGCAAAGAAGTGCATACAAAGAGGACATTGCTGCAGATGGTGAGCGCGGTGAGTTTGGAGCATACACGGCTTTCGAACCAGTCGCTGAACACCTGATAAAGTGCAAAGGTTAACAGAGTTCAGTGATATGAGCAAGATAATCATCATGGTAACTTCTGAAGAAAATTTGACAAGAATTCTTCAGATAGTCAGTGGACCTTTTGGCAGATGCGGACATTGCAGCTTCTCTGGGCGTCGAAGCAGATGTAGAGGTCGGCGAATGCGGCGTTGTCGGGGAGATAGAACGACGAGAGGAAACCGCCGCTGTAGCGAAACGACCGGAGGCTAGAAACCGCCGCGACGTCCACCTCAATGAGCCAGCTGCACCCTGCGATGGTGACGCTCCTCAGTTTGCGCCCCGTCGCCGCCGTCACGGCGATTCGACGGAGGGCCGAGCAGGAGTGCAGGCCGAGGACGCGGAGGCGAGGGCACAGGGCGACCATCCTCGTCAAACCCCTGTCGTCGACGGGGACGGAGTGGAGGCGGACGACCTCCAGGGCGGAGCACTGCCGCGCGGCCCTGCTGTGGAGGCCGGAGAGCCCAATGCCGCGGAGCGAGAGGCGCACGAGGGAGGGGCCGGCCGCCGCCGGGAAGGGGAAGCGGAGGGTGGCCTTCTGGGGGGTGGCCGGGGAGGGCGGCTTCTCCGGCAGCTCGACGCGGAGGTCCTCGACGCCGCAGCGGGCGGCGGCGTCGAGGTAGCGGCCGAACTGGCGGGCGCCCATGGCGGGGTTGTCGGCGACGAGCGAGTAGCGGTCGAGGCGCCCGCGCCGCCCCTGGGATTGGCGCAGCTCGAGGCACTCGAGCAGTTTCTTGGACGACGGGGAGGAGCAGGGGCGGAGGTGGTGGTGGAGGAAGGCGGCGGCGTTCCCGTCGTCCTGCCAGCGGCGCTTCCAGAGGTCGCGCCAGGCGCGGGAGAGCGCCCCCGTGCGGATTGCCGACGGCAGCGGGAGCAAGGACAGGATGTGCAGCTGCATCGCCTCCGGTAGCGCCGAGATGCGGTCGGCTGCCTCCGCAGCCTCGCAATGGCTGGATGGATCTTCTGCCGGCAGCCGCGGCCTCTTCGCGGTGGCGGCGCCGTCGGATTCCAGCGACATTGTACTCCCCAGTCCCCACTGCACTCACTCGCTAGCTCTGCTGCCGACTGTGCTGTGCTGGTGGGATGTTGAAAGGGCCGGAGCGGGAGAGTCGGTGACTGGGGAGAGCGGCGGCGGCGCGCGGCGCGGGAGCAGCAGGCAGCGGGGAGGCGGGGCAGGCGAGCAGCTGAGCAGCGGCGGCGCGTGGCTGGCTGGCTTCTCCGGTCGGGAACTTGGAATGGACTGGACTGGAAACGGGGGCTGGCTAGTGGTGTGCGTGGGCTGGCGCTGGATTGGGCCTTGTTGGGCTACTGAATGGCTACGCCGCAGGCCGTATAAAAATATCTGTGCTATCACAACAATTTGTTAACTTCTCTCGTCTCAAAAAAAATGTTAACTTCTCTAAAAGCCTAAAAAAATTGTGAACTTCTCTAAAGAAACAATTCGTGAAATGCTAGCAGTATCATTTTTAATAACTTTATTACTTCCTCTTTATTAACTAGTATCCAGGTTTACATCTTTGATCAACAGAGGAAGTAGCTCAGTAGAAGCATCTTTGGTCCACTCATTACAAAACAAAGATCTAGCTATTTTGACTAATTCATGTACAACACCATTAGCTTTTCTCGGACAATACTCAAAGGATATAGGAATGAATTCACATGCCAGGTGATAACAGTCATCAATGATGGCAACGGCTTACCAGCAAAATTGCCAACATATCTGCCATAATGTTAAATAAGAATGGTGACGTGGAGTCCCCTTGCCTCAATTCCTTCAGGGTTTAGAAATAATGACCGATGGCATCATTGACCTTAACCCATAAGTGTGATAATTTCAAAGTTGAGACGAAACAATGAAAGATTATCATTGTATAAGTCCACAAACATTGGAAGAATATCACCCTTAATAATTGCCAAACATTTCTGATAGAACTCAGCAGGGAACCCATCTGGTACTGCCTTAGGCATACCCATGCAAATGTTCAAGCAGCTGGATTTAGGGCCGAGGAACTGAAACATTATATGGACTAGGCTAGAGGAGTCCAAAAATTATTCTAGGTTTTGCAAAGCAGCACAATCTGGCCCACTGTTGTGGCAAGTTAGTAGCGGTGATAAGATATATGCAATGAACCTTGAGGCATGGACATGTGGTTGTAGGAGGTGAGATATGACTGGTGTGCCTTGCAACCATGCTGTGGCGGCCATCAATAAAGCTAAGCTTCACTCTGAAGATTTTGTCATGAACTTCTTCAATAAGCCACTCTATAGAGAAGCCTACAAGCACATCAGATATCCTATGCCTGGTCCTGATCTGTGGCTCTAAAACAACTCACATGACATTGATCCACCTGTTTTCAAGAGCAAGAAAAGGGTGCAACAAACTGGTAAGAGAAAAGGCAAGGATGAGTTTGTTGTTCCAAAAGTTTCCTCAAGTATGGCAACCATAACCTGCAGCAACTGCAAAGAGTAAGGCCATAGATACTCTAACTGTGGTATCACTCTTACACCATCTCTTTAGATGAGGAAAAACAAACACAAGGTACTTCACAATTGCTTTTTTTGCATTGTTCACTTCTTAAGGTAACATGTTTACAATTTGTTTTCATGTACAGCCAAACAGGAGCTCCTACAGTGGGGAGGTTGAATCATCAGCACAAGGCAGTGCACAGACAGCCTCAAGTACAACAAGAAAGACTGGACCAACTGTACCTGTTAGTGCAACTCCTATAAGTACCGCCCCACCATCAGTTCATACAAGAAGGGCTCACATATCTCCTGCAGCAAGTGCTCCAACAACTACTGCAACAAGGGCTACATCTTCTGCATCTAGGGTTCCACCAACGGCTCCATCAAGTGCTACAGCAAGGGCTACATCTCCTGCATCTAGGGCTCCACCAAAGGCTCCATCAAGTGCTACAACAAGGATTCATGCATCTACTACAACTAGGGCTCCAACATCTCCTGTAGCTAGGGTTCCATCATCAACTAGGGCTCCACCTGGATCTGCTGTGACAAGATCAACAGCAACAACAACCATACCTATCACAAGATCAAGGGTTGCAGCTACCAGACAGGCTAAAACAACTAGGTCAAGGCCTTTCTCTGCCCCCGGAGCAGCTAATGATCTAGGTCCTTCCAAAAGGCTGATAAAACCAACTATCAGAATGAGAGATTACCTGATAGCTACTAGTGCTAAGTGGGAATGATGTGTTCCATCATGGTCTATGCATGCAAACTAAATTATTTGCTTTGTGAGGGTGCAAACTGAAGTATTTGCTTTGTAATTCTATGTAATATGGTACTGTGTTAGCTACTGCATGGATGATTTTGTGTTAGCTTAAAACAAATTATGTAAGTTTCAGCTTTCTTTGTGATGATCCATCTCTACAGTAAATATGGTCACCCTATTGTGCCAATTTGGTATACAGGAAGGAATCAATTTTATAAACCAAGAAGATGTCATTCTATTGTACCAAATTGAAGTTAATTTTATCAGCAGATGCTACCAAATGGGAGCTTACTTTCTAGAGATACTCCAAAATTGAAGTTAATTTTATCAGCAGATGCTACCAAAATGGAAGCCTACACCTCTGGCTTCTCACCGTTGTTGGAAATGACAGGATGTGCCGTGTGGGGGAGGGGGGGGTTGCGGACGAGGGCTTCGTACCCGAGATCGACACGGTCTGGCACGACTACCTTGACCAACACGTCTGCATCCGCTGGATCTGTCGGAAACCTGCTTTTCAGAGGCCGATACATGATCTAGTGGTTGCACTGTCTGACATCACCAGAGATTGACTCGAGCATGCACCACACGAGGACGGGTACCACTGGCACGGCCTTGCGGCCATCACAGAAGATGCATGCCCTATCGTCATCCCTGAACACCGGCACGAGGCCTCTGGCATGGTTGACGAGCGCGAGGACGCTCTTGAACCGCTCGACGAGGTCCCTGCTGATTGCCTTCTTGGTTGGATCATCGTCGGCCCAGTAGTCTACGGCCCTCTCCCAACTGCACATCGGCGGGGACCTCGTCCGCTCTCACCTGAAAGGAGTGCCCGAACAAAAGGGGGAGCTCAATTTAAGCATATTTCAGCCGGTCGGTTTCTCTTTTGTAATTTCTTGCAACAATACTCTTGTTGCGAAACCCCATCTCTAATTTTCTGCAATAAGACCTTTGTTGCGAAATTTTCTCTTCTCTAATTTTCTGTAACTAAGTCACCTGTTGCAAAACCTTCTTCTTCTTTAAATTTTCTGCAACAAGAATCTTGTTGCAAAAATTGCAAACACACCTCGCACTATGTCTAATTTTCTGTAACAATATCCTTATTGCAAAAATTGCAACAACATCTCCCGTTGCGTCGCACTGGCACAATTATCGTTCGTTCACACCGTTCCGCAACAACATTGTTGTTGCAGAAACTTGTTCCAAAGGTGATGTGCGTGCGTCGACCTCCTCTGTGGTTGCTGCCACTGGTGTTTTGTAGCAGCCGCGATGATGGTGTATTGGGCGGCAACACAACGCAACGATGTAGTGTTGGGAGAAAAAGTGAATGGAGTTTTGTAGCAGAACGTGTACGAGGAGAAAGCGGTCGGTGGTCCCACTGGGACACGCGTAAGGAAGAAGAGTGGGCGGATGGAGTAACGAAAATCCGCCAGTTGACACTAAATGTTTCCCTTAAACAAATGTTCATGCAATTTTGAAAAGAGTCTGTGCTTTTCAAAAATATTAATGCAATCTCAAAAAAAGTTCATATAGTTTTAAAAAGTATTATAGGGTTTTAGAAATGTCCATATAATGTGCATATAATTGAAAAATCATGCCTTTTAAATTGTCGATGTAGTAAAAAAGTGTTCAATTATTTTCCTAGAAATGTTCAGGTACTTTTGGAAGTACCTACCTATTTCAAAAAATATGCGTGTAATTTTAAGAAATGTTTCACAACTTAAGATTTCTTATATGTGTTCTTTTGTAGAGGGTGCATTTCATAAAAAATATCCACGTTTTCTTGTGAATTAAATATGCATATTTATTTATTTATTTAAACAAAATATAAAAGAATAATAAAAAAATGGAAAATATAATCAGGAAAGGAAAAAAATAAAACCAGAAAGGTACTCCCTCCGTCTCATAATGTAAGACGTTTTTTGACACTACACTAGAGTCAAAAAACGTCTTACATTATGGGACGGAGGGAGTAGAAAAGAGAACATTGCCAAGATCATTTAGAGCACCTACGCTACTACTCCCTCTGTTCCTAAATATAAGTCTTTTAAGAGATTCCTTTATAGACTACATATGAAGCAAAATGAGTGAACTTATACTTTAAAAGGCATACATGCGTATGTAGTTTATAGTGAAATCTTTTAAAAGACTTATATATAGAAATGGAGGGAGTATTATAGTAGTAAAATATTGGGTTTTAACCACGGTCGTGGCTAGCAACGCAGCCAACGATACAAAACATTGGCCCACACTACAGCTGTAGGGCAACATAGAGTAAGCAGCTATGTCCCAACCCCGCAAAAAAAAATACTATGTCACAGGCCCACAAGCCAGTCATAGCGAACATCTGGATGTGCTCACAGTTTGCCTATTGAGCCACACATAAGCTATAGATGGGACAAGTTTCAAAAAAAAAAAAAAGCTATAGATGGGACATGCCGCACGGACGCGATGTTTGGGAGAGACGCGTCGAACAAGAGCGTCATTTGCCCAAAGAATGGGAGGGGAAGTGCGCGGGAACAACACGTCGATTACAAGCATGGATTTCCTTAATTACGCGTGCTAATTAAATCTCAACAACTCCCACTATGGGTAGTCTCCCAGCCGAACAGCCTCTCATCTAAAGCGAAATTGCTTCATGTAAGCCACCTTCATAAGAGAAGGCCAACTTTTCCCCTCCCTGCACACAACTCGCGGTCATCGATGGCCAGCTCTCTCTCCCCTAGATGCAGCAGAGTCCGGCGACTGACAGGCGATCTCCGCGTGAAGTCCACTCCTCTTGCAACATGGCCGGTCTTCTGATTCCTTTCTACGCGGCTGGGCCACGGTTCTATTACCGGCCACTAAGATCGGCAGGGAAGGCGCAACTGAATGGGCGTGTGCATGCCGTTTCTCCGCCGTTCCATTGCTAGCCACCCGGACTCCCAGATTATTGTTGAATGCACAATAGACGAGGCCTCTGTGAGAGCAAATACAATAGAGCTGAGTCAGCGGGCTATAAGGAATAAACTAGTATATTTCTGCTTAGTTGGAGGAAAAGGAAGAGGATGAAGAAGGTAAGCGGTTTTTTCGTAAAGAGCCAGCTCTAACACGTGCTCCTAGGCACTTTGTAAGAATCAAAGATGGGTCACATAAAAAAAAATACACTCTTTTGATTTACTATTGTACATGTTGACTATAAGATGGGCTGTAGATGACATGACACTGGCTTATAGCCAGCAGCTGGCTATACTATTAACCATGCTCTGAACCATTGCTCTGTTCCGCAACAGTCAGCAGCGGCGACGAGCGTCAAGGAGTCCGCCTCTTCCAGCAAAGACGACTTCCACAAGGGCTCCACCAACCAGGATGACACATCATCTTATCAGCCAGCGCCGTCGCACACTTCCTTTTCCTAATTAGGCGATGAATACTATAGTTGACATTTAGCAATAATGTTCATGTCTAATGGAATGATGCCCAACAAGGGGTTGCCAAAATTGTCAAGCACGCCATGTGATGCTATATGTATTAGCTATGCCTCTTTTTCTTGCACAGGGTAGAGTTTATTTTGGTGGCGGATTGAATTTTGTTCATCCCTAATTAAACCTTTCACTTAATTATGTTTATTGCATGTTATATTGTATTATACTCACTGAGGTGCAGTCATTTTCCTCTGATTTTGTAACTATGTTGTTGCCAACATCTATTAGGATAAAAGTTGCAATTTGCTCCATCCAACATGTTACTACAAAGGTGCTCTTACCAGTAGGTCAGTATGTAACAGCTAAAATTTCAAGGCATCGATTTATATGTATTTACAGAGTCTATGATAATATAGCAGCATCGAAATTCAATATATGCTCATCCTAAATATGTTGAAATTTTTCCTACTGTTTTTCTTTCCTATTAACTGATTCATCAAATGATTCACTGAGGTGGCCAAATACATTACTTTTGTACAAAAATATACTAACTTCCTTTTTCTCTGTTAATAGTTTGATCTTGATCTTGATTCTTCATTTGTCGACACATTGTGCTACATCTTGCCCATTTTGAACAAGGCATGGTAAATTATTATTGCACCTCTACGTAACCGAGGTGAGACTTTTTTTCATTTATTGTAGAAACCCGATGCTTTAGGATACGTCATGCTTCAAACTGAAACATGCTTAAGTTATTTTGCTGTAAAATATTGTGTCACTTAGTTCCTTTAGGAATTGTTTCACTCAGCTTTGTTTTAGTGGTTCCGTATAATATATAGGAATACTATTATTAAGTCCATTCCACATTTTTCTTTTGTAATATGTAGTTGCAAACATAAGCATTGTCATTTTATAGTTAATACAATTCCAAGTAATTTTGGTGGCTAGTTGTGTCGATTCTAAGTTTGTAAAACAAATTTTCATTCTTTTATAGATAATAGAAAACTTCCACATTTATGATAATGATTATTAATACGAAATGCTAGGAATCAGGACAAAATGTAACAGTGAGCTACATTTTAAAAGTATTCGAACTACTGGAGGATTGGTGTCATCGCCTTTCTCTGTGAGAATTATTATGCATGGGATTCATTTTGTGCCCGTGGCCATCCATTAGGCATGTTGATAATGGTTTCATTACATTCTTCCATGAGAGCTTAATACTATATATAATTTTGCATGTAACTTTATAAATATTTGTCTACGCATTCCCGCAGCAATGCGCGGGGTATTATCTAGTTTTGTCTATATGTCGGACCAAACACATTTATATACTTCAAATACCCCCTCGATTGTAGCGAAAGCAATTGCGACTGACTTTAAAGTCATACATTTTTGTCGTCCTCTCCACTTCGTCATCATCAACGTTGATGGTTCGGCATTGTGGTGTCTTCCCTGTCTTCTCATCTATTCCATGTGTCGTCTTAGTAGAAGTGACATGAATAATATTGATGACAAAGACATTGTTTGACTGGAGTAGTTGCCGTTGAGTAGTTGTAGACGTAGTTGATGAAGCCATGTACCTAGGGTAGGGTCATGGACCTGTCCAAAGACACCCTCCCCAAGGACATCTCTAGAAGAAACTGCCTTGCAGTCGACCTGGAGGGATTCCACTCGATGGACTCGAAGACACTCGACCATGAAGCCTCACTCGACCACCAGGAGATCGAGAGTCACTCTGTACCCAAACGGTCTGTAATTAAGTAGTCTTTATGGTCATGATGACACTTTATGTAGGGCGTTACCAGTAACACCTGGCCTTAATGTACTTTAAACCCCGCATAACTGAGGGCCGGAGGGGTCTGGCAGACACTATATAAGCCACCCCCCTCCTAAGTGTAAAGGGTTCGCACCCCTGTAATTCATACGCATATAATCCAGTCGACCGCCTCCGGGCTCCGAGACGTAGGGCTGTTACTTCCTCCGAGAAGGGCCTGAACTCGTAAATCTCTTGCGTATACAACTACTCCATAGCTAGGATCTTGCCTCTCTATACCTAGCCCCCTATTCTACTGTCAGTCTTAGTACCACGACAGTTGGCGCCCACCGTGGGGCGGGTGTCTTAGCGACTTATTGGAGAAGTTGCAATTGTTCCGATCGCCTTCACCATGGTTTCTGGCGGAGTTTTAGTGGAGGGCCGCGAGATCCGTCTCTGCGCGCTCATGTTCATTGCCGACGACTCTGCTTGGCTCCAGGAGGCTCCACTCGACATCGACGCGCTCCCAGTCCGCGGGGCAACACACTTTCGCGCATGTGTCCGCGGCGTCCTGCTGCGGAAACCGTGGGTCGACTCCTGCGTCGTCCTCCCTCCCTGTCTCCCGCCAGCGCAAGCGCTCCGGTCGGTCGAGGCTTCAGCGGTGGGTGAGGCATGCAGTGGCCCACCAGTGGGCCACCCCCCAAGTCGCGGCGATTGCTACTTCTCGAGCTTGCGTTGGTTTTCCCCGAAGAGGAGGGGGTGATGCAGCATAGTAGCGTAAGTATTTCCCTCAGTTTTTGAGAACCAAGGTATCAATCCAGTAGGAGGTCACGCGCAAGTCTCTCGTACCTGCACAAAACGATAGCAACTCGCAACCAACGCTTAGGGGTTGTCAATCCCTTCACGGTCACTTACGAGAGTGAGATCTGATAGAGATAATATTTTTGGTATTTTTGGTATAAAGATGCAAAGTAAAAAGGTAAAAGCAAAACAAGTAAATAAAGTGATGGAGATTGATATGATGAGAATAGACCCGGGGGCCATAGGTTTCACTAGTGGCTTCTCTCAAGAGCATAAGTATTCTACGGTGGGTGAACAAATTACTGTTGAGCAATTGATAGAATTGAGCATAGTTATGAGGTTATCTAGGTATGATCATGTATATAGGCATCACGTCCGAGACAAGTAGATCGAAACGATTCTGCATCTACTACTATTACTCCACTCATCGACCGCTATCCAGCATGCATCTAGAGTATTAAGTTAAAAACAGAGTAACGCCTTAAGCAGGATGACATGATGTAGAGGAATAAATGCAATATGATAAATATCCCATCTTGTTATCCTCGATGGCAACAATATAATATGTGCCTTGCAACTCTTTCTGTCACTGAGTAAGGACATCGCAAGATTGAACCCAAAGCTAAGCACTTCTCCCATTGTAAGAACTACCAATCTAGTTGGCCAAACCAAACGGATAATTCGAAGAGACTTGCAAAGATAACTCAATCATACATAAAAGAATTCAGAGAAGATTCAAATATTATTCATAGATAAGTTGGATCATAAACCCACAATTCATCGGTCTCAACAAACACACCGCAAAAAGAAGATTACATCGAATAGATCTCCACGAGAGAGGGGGAGAACATTGTATTGAGATCCAAAAAGAGAGAAGAAGCCATCTAGCTACTAGCTATGGACCCGAAGGTCTGAAGTAAACTACTCACACTTCATCGGAGGGGCTATGGTGATGATGTAGAAGCCCTCCGTGGTGGATGCCCTCTTCGGCGGAGCTCCGGAACAGGCGCCAAGATGGGATCTCGTGGATACAGAAGGTTGCGGCGGTGGAATTAGGTTTTTGGCTCCTGTTCTGGTCGTTTGGGGATACGTAGGTATATATAGGAGGAAGGAGTACGTCGGTGGAGCTCCGAGGGGCCCACGAGGCAGGGGGGCACGCCCAGGGGGGCCCGCCCTCCACCCTCGTGACCTCCCCGGAAGCTTCTTGGAGTAGGGGTCCAAGTCTCCTGGATCACGTTCGGTGAGAAGATCACGTTCCCGAAGGTTTCATTCCGTTTGGACTCCGTTTGATATTCTCTTTCCTCGAAATACTGAAATAGGCAAAAAAACAGCAATTCTGGGCTGGGCCTCCGGTTAATAGGTTAGTCCCAAAAATAATATAAAAGTGGAAAATAAAGCCCAATATAGTCCAAAATAGTAGATAAAGTAGCATGGATCAATCAAAAATTATAGATACATTGGAGACGTATCAGGCATCCCCAAGCTTAATTCCTACTCGTCCTCGAGTAGGTAAATGATAAAAAGAAGAATTTTTGATGCGGAGTGATACTTTGGCATAATTTCAATGTAAATCTTCTTAATCATGGCATGAATGTTCAGATCCGAAAGATTCAAGATAAAAGTTCATATTGACATAAAAATAATAATACTTCAAGCATACTAATCAAACAATTATGTCATCTCAAAATAACATAGCCAAGGAAAGTTCATCCCTACAAAATCATATAGTTAGGCTATGCTTCATTTTCGTCACACAAAGATGTTCCCAACTTCTATACCCCCGATGACAAGCCAAGCAATTGTTTCATACTCAAATAATCTCAAACTCTTTCAACCTTCACGCAATACATGAGTGCGAGCCATGGATATAGCACTATGGGTGGAATAGAATATGATGATGGGGATTGTGTGGAGAAGACAAAAAAGGAGAAAGTCTCACATCAACGAGGCTAATCAATGAGCTATGAGATGCCCATCGATTGATGTTAATGCAAGGAGTAGGGATTTCCATGCAACGGATGCACTAGAGCTATGAATGCTCAACAAAAGAAAACTAGTGGGTGTGCATCCAACTCGCTTGCTCACGAAGACCTAGGGCATTTTGAGGAAGCCCATCATTGGAATATACAAGCCAAGTTCTATAATGAAAAATTCTCACTAGTATAAACAAAACAATTTATGAGACTCACTATATGAAAAACATGGTGCTACTTTGAAGCACAAGTATATGAGACTCACTGCATGAAGAACAAGGTACTACTTTGAAGCACAAGTGTGGTAAAAGGATAGTAATTCTCTCTTTTTCTCTCATTTTTTTGGGCCTTCTCTTTCTTTTATTGGCCTTTCTCTCTTTTTTTTTATTTCACCCGGAGTCTCATCCCGACTTGTGGGGGAATCATAGTCTCCATCATCCTTTTCCTCACTAGGGCAATGCTCTAATAATGATGATCATCACACTTTTATTTTTCTTACAACTCGATATTACAACTCGATATCTAGAACAAAGATATGACTCTATATGAATGCCTCCGGCGGTGTACCGGGATGGTGCAATGAATCAAGAGTAACATGTATGAAAAATAATGCATGGTGGCTTTGCCACAAATACGATGTCAACTACATGGTCATGCAATGGCAATATGACAAAAGTAAAGTATGTCATGATGAACGGAACGGTGGAAAGTCGCATGGCAATATATCTCGGAATGGCTATGAAAATGCCATAATAGGTAGGTATGGTGGCTGTTTTGAGGAAGATATAAGGAGGGGTTTATGTGTGAAAGAGCGTATCATATCACGGGGTTTGGATGCACTGGTGAAGTTTGCACCAACTCTCAATGTGAGAAAGGCAATGCACGGTACCGAAGAGGCTAGCAATGGTGGAAAGGTAAAAGTGCGTATAATCCATGGACTCAACATTAGTCAAAAGAACTCATATACTTTATTGCAAAAATTTAGAAGTCGTCAAAAATCAAGTACTACGCGCATGCTCCTAGGGGGATAGATTGGTAGGAAAAGACTATCGCTCGTCCCCGACCGCCACTCATAAGGATGCACAAGCCAGGTACACTTCATGTTTCAAATTTGTTACACAACTTTAACCATACGTACATGCTACGGGTCTTGCTAACTTCAACACAAGTATTTCTCAAATTCACAACTATTCAATTAGCACGACTTTGATATTATCACCTCCATATCTCAAAACAATTATCAAGCATCAAACTTAATTTAATTCACTCAAAAAGAAAGTTTCACATATCTTGAACACCAAGTATATTAACATTAAGCAAATTACCATGCTATTAGCGACTCTCAAAATAATCTAAGTGAAGCATGAGAGATCAAGTTTCTTTAAAACAAATCCACCACCATGCTCTAAAAGATCTAAGTGAAGCACTAGAGCAAAAATTATCACGCTCAAAAAGATATAAGTGAAGCACATAGAGCAAAACTATTAAGCTCAAAAGATATAAGTGAAGCACATAGAGTAACAACAACAACAACAACAACAACAACAAAGCCTTTAGTCCCAAACAAGTTGGGGTAGGCTAGAGGTGAAACCCATAAGATCTCGCAACCAACTCATGGCTCTGGCACATGGATAGTAAGCTTCCACGCACCCCTGTCCATAGCTAGCTCTTTGTCGATACCCCAATCCTTCATGTCTCTAGAGTATTCTAACAAATTTCAATTCATGTATGGCTCTCTCAAAAGGTGTGTACAGCAAAGATGATTGTGGTATACTAACAAGCAAAGACGCAAATAATACAAGACGCTCCAAGCAAAACACATATCATGTTGGTGAATAAAAATATAGCTCCAAGTAAATTACCGATGGAAGTGGACGAAAGAGGGGATGCCTTCCGGGGCATCCCCAAGCTTTGACTTTTTGGTGTCCTTGGATTATCTTGGGGGTGCCATGGGCATCCCCAAGCTTAGGCTCTTGCCACTCCTTGTTCCATAATCCATCAAAAAGAATTCACCCAAAAGTTGAAAACTTCACAACACAAAACTCAACAGAAATCTTGCGAGCTCCGTTAGAGAAAGAAAACAAAAGACTACTTCAAGGTACTGTAATGAACTCATTATTTATTTATATTGGTGTTACACCTACTGTACTCCAACTTCTCTATGGTTTATAAACTAATTTACTAGCCATAGATTCATCAAAATAAGCAAACAACACACGAAAAACAGAATCTGTCAAAAACAGAACAGTCTGTAGTAATCTGTAACTAACGCAAACTTCTAGAACTCTAAAAATTCTACCAAAATAGGAAGTCCTGGAAAATTTGTTTATTGATCAGTAGCAAAAAGAATCAACGCAAAAGCACTCTCCAGTAAAAAATGGCAGCTAATCTCGTGAGCGCTAAGGTTTCTGTTTTTCAGCAGAATCAAATCAACTATCATCGTAGGTAATCCTATAGGTCCTACTTGGCACAAACACTAATTAAAACATAAAACCACATCCAAACAGAATAGATAGATTATTTATTTCTAAACAGAAGCAAAAACAAAAAACACAAAATAAAATTGGGTTGCCTCCCAACAAGCGCTATCGTTTAACGCCCCTAGCTAGGCATAAAAGCAAGGATAGATCTAGGTATTGCCATCTTTAGTTTTCAATTTTAAGCGGAGTCATGCTCGAATCCGGGGGGTTCTTCCCTCTTCCCGTCATACTCGGAAATTTTTAGATCTAAAGAATCCAACCGTTTATTGCAAAGAGTAATCAACGTATTCATACGGTTAAGATTTCCGCTAATATTTTTAAGAGGCTCAAGAGACTTTTGTAAAATCTTTGTTACTTTGCAAATCTTCTCAAACACTTGGGTTTCTTCCTGGGTAGGATGAGATCCTCCCTTTTGGGGTGGTGTTCCCACTATTCCCTCTATAATCTCATGCGCAATACCGGGATCAATATTAATGAAATTTCCCTTGGCCATGCAATCCAAGAGTTGTCTATGCGTAATGTTTAACCCAACATAAAAATTGCGAAGAAGAATTCTAAAGTTCACCTCTAGGGTGCACTTACGATAAGATTCCATCATCCTATACCAACCATCTTTTAAGTTTTCTCCTTGCATTTGCTTGAAGTGAAGAACTTCAAACTCGGGAGACATAGGAGCGGATAAGGAACTAGTCATGACGACGCGCAAGCAAACTAACACACAAGCAAACAAAAGGCAAAGGGAAAAAGAAGGGGAGATTGGGAAAGAGAGGGCGAATAAAATGGCAAGGGTGAAGTGGGGGAGAGGAAAACGAGAGGCAAATGGCAAATAATGTAATGCGAGAGATAGGGATTGTGATGGGTACTTGGTATGTTGACTTTTGCGTAAGCCTCCCCGGCAACGGCGCCAGAAATCCTTCTTGCTACGTCTCGAGCTTGCGTTGGTTTTCCCCGAAGAGGAGGGGGTGATGCAGCACAGTAGCGTAAGTATTTCCCTCAGTTTTTGAGAACTAAGGCATCAATCCAGTAGGAGGTCACGCGCAAGTCTCTCGTACCTGCACAAAACGATAGCAACTCCCAACCAACGCTTAGGGGTTGTCAATCCCTTCACGGTCACTTACGAGAGTGAGATCTGATAGAGATAATATTTTTGGTATTTTTGGTATAAAGATGCAAAGTAAAAAGGTAAAAGCAAAACAAGTAAATAAAGTGATGGAGATTGATATGATGAGAATAGACCCGGGGGCCATAGGTTTCACTAGTGGCTTCTCTCAAGAGCATAAGTATTCTATGGTGGTTGAACAAATTACTGTTGAGCAATTGATAGAATTGAGCATAGTTATGAGGTTATCTAGGTATGATCATGTATATAGGCATCACGTCCGAGACAAGTAGATCGAAACGATTCTGCATCTACTACTATTACTCCACTCATCGACCGTATCCAGCATGCATCTAGAGTATTAAGTTAAAAACAGAGTAACGCCTTAAGCAAGATGACATGATGTAGAGGAATAAATTCATGCAATATGATAAATACCCCATCTTGTTATCCTCGATGGCAACAATACAATACGTGCCTTGCAACTCTTTCTGTCACTGAGTAAGGACACCGCAAGATTGAACCCAAAGCTAAGCACTTCTCCCATTGCAAGAACTACCAATCTAGTTGGCCAAACCAAACGGATAATTCAAAGAGACTTGCAAAGATAACTCAATCATACATAAAAGAATTCAGAGAAGATTCAAATATTATTCATAGATAAGCTGGATCATAAACCCACAATTCATCGATCTCAACAAACACACCACAAAAAGAAGATTACATCGAATAGATCTCCACGAGAGAGGGGGAGAACATTGTATTGAGATCCAAAAAGAGAGAAGAAGCCATCTAGCTACTAGCTATGGACCCGAAGGTCTGAAGTAAACTACTCACACTTCATCGGAGGGGCTATGGTGATGATGTAGAAGCCCTCCGTGGTGGATGCCGTCTCCCGCGGAGCTCCGGAACAGGCCCCAAGATGGGATCTCATGGATACAGAAGGTTGCGGCGGTGGAATTAGGTTTTTGGCTCCTGCTCTGATCGTTTGGGGATACGTAGGTATATATAGGAGGAAGGAGTATGTCGGTGGAGCTCTGAGGGGCCCACGAGGCAGGGGGCGCGCCCAGGGGGCGCGCCCTCCACCCTCGTGACCTCCCCGGAAGCTTCTTGGAGTATGGTCCAAGTCTCCTGGATCACGTTCGGTGAGAAGATCACGTTCCCGAAGGTTTCATTCCGTTTGGACTCCGTTTGATATTCTCTTTCCCCGAAATACTAAAATAGGCAAAAAAACAGCAATTCTGGGCTGGGCCTCCGGTTAATAGGTTAGTCCCAAAAATAATATAAAAGTGGAAAATAAAGCCCAATATAGTCCAAAACAGTAGATAAAGTAGCATGGAGCAATAAAAAATTATAGATTGGCGGTGGCAATGATGAGGTAGCCATGAAACACCTACCGCTTATGTTGGAGGGCTCGGCCAGGGCCTGGCTGAATCAGTTGGCGCCTAGCAGCATTTACACTTGGGAAAATCTTGCCTGAGTGTTTGTCAGGACATTTGAAGGAACTTGCAAGCGTCCAGCAGGTTTGACGGAGCTGCAAGTTTGCGTGCAGAAGTCGAATGGGACCTTGAGAGATTACATCTAGAGGTGGATCACATTTCAACATATGGTGGAGAACGTATCTGATCACCAAGCAGTCTGTGCCTTCAAGGAAGGCGTTAAGAACAGAGAGTTAAGTTTGAAGTTTGGTCGGACCGGAGACATGACCCTGAGTCGAATGATGGAGATTGCCACCAAATATGCCAATGGAGAAGAAGAGGATCGACTCCGGAGTGGCAAGTACAAGCCGAGCCAGTCGGAAAAAAGAAACTCCAGTCGGAAGCAGAAGCGGAAAGCCGAGCCAGCTGCTCCTGGAGAAGCCTTGGCTGTGACTCAGGGCAAGTTTAAAGGGAAGCCCAAAGGATCTTGGAACCCCAAGAAGGTGAAGGACAAGGAAGGAAACGATGTGATGGATTTGCCATGCCACATCCACACGAAGAAAGACGAGGAGGGTAACTTCATTTACCCGAAACATACCACTCGCCAGTGCCGGCTCTTAATTCAGCAGTTTCAGGGGAAACAACCCAAGGATAAGGAAAAGGAGTCGGACAAGGTTGAGGACAAAGAGGACAGTGATAGAGGATACCCCCATGTCAATTCCACCCTGATGATTTTTGCTGATGTTGAGAGCAAAAGTCGATTGAAAGTTATCAACCGTGAGGTGAATATGGTTGCTCCGGCGACACCCAGTTACCTGAAATGGTCTCAAACCGCCATCACATTCGACCAAACTGATCATCCGACACACATAGCCACCCCTGGGAGGCAAGCTTTGGTGGTCGACCCGGTCGTCGAGGGCACTCGACTGACTAAGGTTCTGATGGATGGTGGCAGCGGGCTGAATATATTGTATGCGGAGACGCTGAAGGGAATGGGCATTCCGATGTCCAGACTCAGTTCCAGCAACATGAGTTTCCATGGAGTCATTCCTGGGAAGAAGGCCGAGTCACTCGGCCAAATTGCTCTTGATGTGGTTTTCGGCGACTCAAAGCATTTCCGCAAAGAAAAGCTAACATTTGAAGTTGTGGATTTCCAGAGTGCTTATCACGCTATTTTGGGCAGGCCAGCTTATGCACGGTTCATGGCTCGACCATGCTACGTGTACCTCAAATTGAAGATGCCTGGTCCCAAAGGTATGATCACCATCACTGGCAATCGGAAAAAGGCAGAAGAGTGCTTTCAGAAGGGCTCAAAGATTGCCAATGCTCAGATAACAATGGTGGAGCTGCAAGAATATCACAAAAATGCAGATCCGAGTGATTTATTACGGGCCAAGAAGCCCGCCACAGAGTCAGCGTTCCAGTCGTATGGTGAGACGAAACCCGTTCACATTCACCCGACCGACCCCAGTGTTGCCCCGACTCATATCTCCACAACACTCGACTCTAAATAGGAAGAAGCACTCATCCAGTTCCTCCGTGAGAACTGGGACATCTTCGCATGGAAGCCTGCTGACATGCCGGGTGTTCCCAGGGGGCTGGCTGAGCATCGTTTACGAGTCGACCCAAAAGAAAAACCTGTCAAAGAACATCTTCGACGGTCCGCCGTCTAGAAGAGAAAGGCCGTTGGCGAGGAGGTGGCTTGGCTCCTGGCAGCAGAGTTTATCCGAGAGATTTACCACTCCGAGTGGCTCGCCAATGTTGTCATGGTCCCCAAGAAGGACAAGTCACTTCGCATGTGTATTGATTTCAAACATATCAATCGGGCCTGCCCGAAAGATCATTTTCCTCTCCCCCGCATCGACCAAATAGTCGACTCGACTGCGGGATGTGAGCGCCTGTCTTTTTTAGACGCCTATTCCGGTTACCATCAGATCCGTCTGTATGGACCCGACGAGATCAAAACAGCTTTCATCACTCCATTTGGGTGCTTCTGCTATGTCACCATGCCATTCGGCCTCAAGAATGCCGGAGCCACGTTCATGAGGATGATTCAGAAGTGTTTACTCACTCAAATCAGTCGGAACGTGGAAGCATACATGGATGATATTGTGGTCAAGTCAGGGAAGGGTTCCGACCTGTTGACTGACCTCGCTGAAACATTTGCCAATCTTAGGAGGTATGATATCAAGCTTAATCCATCAAAGTGCACATTCGGAGTTCCTGGCGGAAAGTTACTCGGTTTTCTCGTTTCCGAACGAGGAATCGACGCCAACCCAGAAAAAGTTGGCACAATACTCCGAATGAAACGCCCCGTGCGTGTGCACGATGTTCAGAAGCTTACTGGATGCTTGGCCGCGTTAAGTCGATTCATCTCTCGCCTCGGTGAAAAGGCATTGCCTCTTTACCGATTGATGAAGAAGTCCGACAAGTTCGAGTGGACTCCAAAAGCTGATGCAGCGTTTGCAGAGTTAAAAGCTCTGCTCTCCACCCAGCTGGTGCTTGCTGCTCCAATCAGCAAAGAGCCTTTGTTGCTTTACATTGCAGCCACAGGACAAGTCGTTAGTACAGTACTTACGGTCAAGCGGGAAGAAGAAGGGAAAGCCTTCAAAGTTCAGCGCCCCGTATATTATCTTTCCGAAGTGTTGACCCCATCGAAGCAAAGATACCCTCATTATCAGAAGCTTGTATATGTGATTTACATGACCACGAAGAAGGTTGCTCATTATTTTTCTGATCATTCCATTACAGTCGTCAGTGACGCCCCGTTGTCAGATATTCTACACAACAGAGATGCAACTGGTCGAGTGGCAAAATGGGCGATTGAACTCCTTCCCCTTGATATCAAGTTTGAGGCAAAGAAAGCCATTAAGTCCCAAGCAGTAGCAGATTTCATCGCCGAGTGGGTTGAACAACAGCAGCCGACTCAAGTTCACTCGGAGCACTGGACCATGTTCTTTGACATTTCTAAGATGTTGAATGGTTCCGGTGCTGGGGTAGTATTGGTTTCCCCACGAGGAGATAAGCTCAGATATGTGCTCCAGATCCACTTTGATTCCTCCAACAACGAAGCAGAATACGAGGCACTTTTGTATGGGTTGCGCATGGCCATTTCACTCGGCGTCCGTCGCCTTATGGTTTATGGCGACTCAGATTTGGTGGTCAATCAGGTGATGAAGGAGTGGGACGTTAGAAGCCCAGCCATGACTGGTTACTGCAATGCAGCGATAAAGCTTGAAAAGAAATTTGAAGGGTTAGAGCTCCATCATATACCACGACTGAAGAATCAAGCGACTGATGATTTGGCAAAGATAGGTTCCAAGAGAGAAGCCATTCCCAGTGATGTGTTCTTGGAACATATCCATACTCCATCAGTTCAGGAAGATCCTTTTACCGAAGAAGCTCCGCAGCCTAAAAGTGTCACAGATCCGACTGAAGTTGAAGTTCCAGCAGTGGTCGACCTGATCATGGAAGCGTTGGTCATCACTCCCGATTGGACAGTGCCGTACATCACGTATATCTTAAGGAAAGAGCTCCCAGAGGATGAAGAAGAGGCTCGACAGATCGTCCTCCGATCTAAGGCCTTTACCGTGATAAAGGGACAGTTGTACAGAGAAAGCGCGACTGGAGTCGGCCAGAAGTGTATAACGCCAGAAGAAGGTCGGATAATCCTTGACGATATCCACTCGGGGACCTGTGGTCATCATGCGTCCTCTCGGACCATTGTGGCTAAAGCATACCGAGTGGGATTTTACTGGCCAAGAGCAAACGAAATGGCAAAGGAGATAGTCGACAAGTGTGAAGGATGTCAATTTTACTCCAATATGTCACACAAGCCTGCCTCAGCCTTGAAGACCATCCCACTCGTCTGGCCTTTCGCTGTATGGGGATTGGATATGGTTGGACCACTGAGAATAGGCAGAAGCGGCTTCACCCATGTGCTGGTGGCAGTCGACAAGTTCACTAAATGGATTGAAGCTAAACCCATCAAGAATCTTGATGCCGGCACTGCTGTCAGCTTCGTCAGGGAGTTGATATTCAGATATGGAGTTCCCCATAGCATCATCACTGATAATGGGTCGAACTTTGATTCTGAGGAATTCAGAGCCTTCTACATGTCTCAGGGCACACGAGTCGACTATGCTTCAATCGCTCACCCCCAGTCGAGTGGACAGGCAGAACGAGCAAATGGTCTAATTCTCAAAGGACTGAAACCCCGACTGATGCGCGATCTCAAGCACGCAGCTGGTGCATGGGTCGACAAACTTCCGTCGGTACTTTGGGGATTAAGGACTACACCTAATCGGTCGACTGGGAGAACTCCGAGCTGAAGCAGTCTTGCCGAGTGACCTGTTTCATAACGCACCCCGAGTCGAACTCTACACTGAAGCTGAAGCAGAGCAAGCCCGACAGGACGCAGTCGACCTTCTAGAAGAAGAAAGAGAGATGGCCTTGATCCGATCGACCATTTATCAGCAGGACTTGCGTCGCTTCCATGCCAAAAACGTGAAGAGTCGAGCCTTCCAAGAAGGAGATTTCGTTCTCCGAGTGGATCAGTAGAAGCCACACAAGCTTGCTCCTACTTGGGAAGGTCCCTTCATCGTCACCAAGGTTCTCCACAATGGGGCGTACCGCCTTTACAATGTCGAGCACCAGATTGACGAGCCCCGAGCTTGGAACGTGGAGCTGCTCCGCCCCTTTTATACTTAAGTATTCACTCGGATGAGATGTAATAAAAGTACTTCTGTAGTTTATTTATCAAAGACAATAGTGCTATAATTTTCCCAGTGATTGTTGTTACTTTTGTTCACATAAAGTTAGTCCCCCAGTGGGTGGCTTAGCTGCGAATCCGTTTCGCCTAAGTTTGTAAAAAAATCCTTGCCGAGTGGTGAGCCAGCCTTCCACTCGGGGGCTTAGCTGCGAATCCGTTTCGCCTAAGTTTAACAAAATCCTACCGAGTGGTGAGCCAGCCTCCCACTCGGGAGCTTAGCTGCAGTCCAAGTACTCGCCTAATTTTAACAAAATCCTACCGAGTGGTGAGCCAGCCTCCCACTCGGGGGCTTAGCTGCAGTCCAAGTACTCGCCTAAGTTTAACAAAATCCTACCGAGTGGTGAGCCAGCCTCCCACTCGGGGGCTTAGCTGCAGTCCAAGTACTCGCCTAAGTTTAACAAAATCCTGCTGAGTGGTGAGCCAGCCTCCCACTCAGGGGCTTAGCTGCAGCCTAGCGCTCGCCTAAGTACAAAGTGCGCTCCGCAAGGAGGACGAGGTGCAGGTCGACTGCTACCTTCTCCTTCCGAGCTACGCCACAAATACAACATGCGCTCCGCAAGGAGGACGAGGCGCAGGTCGATTGCTACCCTCTCCTTCCGAGCTACGCCACAAATACAACATGTGCTCCGCAAGGAGGACGAGGTGCAGGTCGACTGCTATCCTCTCCTTCCGAGCTACGCCACAAATACAAAGTGCACTCCGCAAGGAGGACGAGGTGCAGGTCGACTGCTACCTTCTCCTTCCGAGCTACGCCACAAATACAACGTGCGACCCGCAAGGAGGACGAGGTGCAGGTCGACTGTTAACTTCTCCTTCAGAGGTACGCCACAAAAACCCTACCGAGTGGAGAGCAAACCTCCCACTCGGGGACTTAGCTGCAGTCCAAGTACTCGCCTAAGTTTAACAAAATCCTACTGAATGGTGAGCCAGCCTCCCACTCGGGGCCTTAGCTGCAGTCCAAGTACTCGCCTAAGTTTAACAAAATCCTACCGAGTGGTGAGCCAGCCTCCCACTCGGGGGCTTAGCTGCAGTCCAAGTACTCGCCTAAGTTTAACAAAATACTGCCGAGTGGTGAGCCAGCCTCCCACTCGGGGGCTTAGCTGTAGCCTAGCGCTCGCCTAAGTACAAACTGCGCTCCGCAAGGAGGACGAGGTGCAGGTCGACTGCTACCTTCTCCTTCCGAGCTACGCCACAAATACAACGTGCGCTCCGCAAGGAGGACGAGGCGCAGGTCGACTGCTACCCTCTCCTTCCGAGCTACGCCACAAATACAACGTGCGCTCCGCAAGGAGGACGAGGCGCAGGTCGACTGCTACCCTCTCCTTCCGAGCTACGCCACAAATACAAAGTGCGCTCCGCAAGGAGGACGAGGTGCAGGTCGACTGCTACCTTCTCCTTCCGAGCTACGCCACAAATACAATGTGCGACCCGCAAGGAGGACGAGGTGCAGGTCGACTGTTACCTTCTCCTTCAGA
The DNA here is from genome assembly GCF_002162155.2 of Triticum dicoccoides. NCBI lineage: Eukaryota > Viridiplantae > Streptophyta > Magnoliopsida > Poales > Poaceae > Triticum > Triticum dicoccoides. The sequence goes on along the minus strand of NC_041383.1, from coordinate 683,009,955 downwards.
GGTACGCCACAAAAACCCTACCGAGTGGAGAGCAAACCACCCACTCGGGGGCTTAGCTGCAGCCCAGTGCTCGCCTAAGTTTTTGAAAATCCTACCGAGTGGAGAGCAAACCTCTCACTCGGAGGCTTAGCTGCAGCCCAGTGCTCACCTAAGTTTTTGAAAATCCTACCGAGTGGAGAGTAGACCTCCCACTCGGGGGCTTAGCTGCAGCCCAGTGCTCGCCTAAGTTTTTGAAAATCCTACCGAGTGGAGAGCAGACCTCCCACTCGGGGGCTTAGCTGCAGCCCAGTGCTTACCGGCACAGAGCAGCAGCGCTGAGCAGGTGGCGAGCGCAGCAGATGAATCTGAGGACGAGGGAGGAGAAAATGAGGACTCACTGTTCAAAAAATCCCCGCCCGGCGCCTTATATGAAGTCGCTTCCGAGTGGCTGACTGGTAGGCCCGGGCAATCCTGTCAAATCCCTCAACAGTCGTGCGCGCGATACGTGGCGAAAAAGGTGGCGCGGAGATCGAGGCGTCTTTGCCTTATCCCATCTGAGTACCGCGGCCTTCTCCGCTTCGCGCGCTTCCCGAAATTCAGATCCCGCTAAATTCGCTAACAGCAGAGCAACTAGTCAGACGGCAGATTTCCTCCGATCCGTCGCTCGGAAATCTCCAAGTTCATAAAGTTCACTCGACAGATGTAAAGAATGGATCAAGGCGACTGAAAGAAAAGTTGACACCGTCACTAAAAAGTCATTGATCCAGAGTAAGAAACACTCATAGCATGAAAAACAGGTCGGAGGAATCCTCAACTCCTTCCTCACTCAAACCTCGATCCATTTGGGGGCTAATGATGAAGCCATGTACCTAGGGTAGGGTCATGGACCTGTCCAAAGACACCCTCCCCAAGGACATCTCTAGAAGAAACTGCCTTCCAGTCGACCTGGAGGGATTCCACTCGACGGACTCGAAGACACTCGACCATGAAGCCTCACTCGACCACCAGGAGATCGAGAGTCACTCTGTACCCAAACGGTATGTAATTAAGTAGTCTTTATGGTCATGATGACACTTTATGTAGGGCGTTACCAGTAACGCCTGGCCTTAATGTACTTTAAACCCCGCATAACTGAGGGCCGGAGGGGTCTGGCAGACACTATATAAGCCACCCCTTCCTCAGTGTAAAGGGTTCGCACCCCTGTAATTCATACGCATATAATCCAGCCGACCGCCTCCGGGCTCCGAGACGTAGGACTGTTACTTTCTCCGAGAAGGGCCTGAACTCGTAAATCTCTTGCGTATACAACTACTCCGTAGCTAGGATCTTGCCTCTCCATACCTACCCCTTATTCTACTGTCAGTCTTAGTACCACGACAGTAGTCCCTTGATGTCAATGTTGAGTCAGTCGATCATAATGATATAGTATCCGTGGTCGATGGCGTAGCATCATGGATGATGAAGCTGCACAAAGTCGGATGCGCAAAAAAACCGCTATGGCAGAGCTGCAGTCATGGTCTCATGGATAGTGCACCTTGCAGACGTCAGAGGGCGCCGTCAGCAATGAAACCGTCGATTTTTGTCAAGATTGAGGGAAACCCATCGTGCATGCATTAGTTTTCCCGGGACCACGTGGCCGTGTAGGGGGGGTCACTATAGCGATGTCATGTTGATGTAGTTGTGTCATCATAGATGACGTGATCAATACCGTCATTGCAGTGTAGTCCCCGTCGTCACTAAGTATGCGTCTTGCAAAAGAATCTGCCAGAGGGCACTCGAGATGTCCATCTGTAGACGGCGTGGGATATCTTGACGAAAATATTGATGAGACCTTGACAATAAAGTGTTGGCGTTGTAATGAACAGTGAAGGCTAGTTATTATTGGTTCAGACCAATTCTTACCACTGTCTCTTTTTATCTTTTCATCTAACTGGTCAGGTTTATACTTCGAACAATGATTGAACTCTATTCACACAAAAAAACGACTGAGCTTGATAAGTCGTATTTTAACGGTGAACCAGAACAACGATTGAACATACATGCACAACTCCGCTTGCTTCTCTGGGCCCACTCACGGAAAGAAAAAACAAAAAACACGTTTTTTTGTTTTCGAGAGGTACGGCCGTGCCTCTCGCAGAAGCAAAATCGTGCCTCTCATGAAAAAAAACACGTTTTTTTTAATTTCCGAGAGGCATGGTCGTGCCTCTCGCGAAAGCAAAACCGTGCCTCTCGCGGAAGAAAAAACCCAGAAAACACGTCTTTTTCGTTTTCGAGAGGCACGGATGTGGCCCACGCGAAAGCAAAATCATGCCTCTCGCGGAAGCAAAACCGTGCCTCTCGAGGAAAAAAATGCGTTTTTCATGAAAAAATAATTTTCCAATTTTCTTTTGCCCAAAAGCTAAGGAAGACCGGTGGGAAATCAAAAAAGTTGGAAAAAATAAGAAAAAAATCGTTTAAAAGGCTGAAAATGCGTGCAAAAAAATAAAAAACAAAATACGAAGGAAGCGCGACACGTGATGGGGCGACTGAGAGCGCGTCATGTGGCGTTGATCATTGTGAGGCATCCGAAGGAGCGCTCGTCAACTAGTTGCTCCCACCTTACAATCCCAAATCAACATGGCAATGGTAAACACCTAACCCTATTCAGCGCCTGCTGCGCCTGTTAAAGCTATTTCCGCAAACCGGCGCACACCCTCTTCCTCATGGGCTCTGACCATTTAATGCTCGTTTTTTTCTGGTTCACAACGATTTTTTGGTTTTATGACCGGTTTTTTCTTTTCTTTTTCCTTTTTCGTTTTTTGTTATTCCAAATTTGTGAACTTCTTTAGTTTTTCACAACTTTTTTAGGGAACACATTTTTTTGAAAATTGATGAACTTTTCTAAAGCACATTAACTTTTTTCAAAGAATTTGTGCACTTTTTACAAATTCATGAATTTATTTTAGAATCAATGAACTTTTCCAATCTCTGAATTTTCTTAAAAAATCGATCAACTGTTTTCTCAAAAATCTTGAATTGTTTTCAAATCCCAGCACTTTTATTATCAAAACGAATAAAAATCGATACACGAACTTTTCCTAAAATCACCGAGATTTCTTTTGGATTGCGAAATTTTTCAAAAGTTTAATATTTTTTTATTTTTTGAATTTTTTTAAAAATATGAACTTTTTGAATCCCGGGGCCAGTTTATTTTACGGTAGGCGATGTGAGAAACCAATAAAAAAAAGTGCACCTATGCAAATCGAACTCAGGCCCTGTGGAATAAAGGGCGGCGCACCTAGGCACTGCGACCAACTGACACTGGAGTATTCGCAACGCGATACGTAAATAAGTGAAAGCCAACTGCAAAAAATAAGAGAACAACTCGCTAAAAAATTAGCCAAGACGTGTGTGTATAGGATAGAACCCACGACTTCCAATGACTGAGCCATGTCGCTAGCCACTGTGTTCTAGACATGTTCGTCTAAAAATGCCAGCTCAATTTATATAAACTATTGGAAAGAAAATAAACTTTTTAAAAAATTTAAATGTGGTTTCCTTTTTCACAAATGTCCATATGTTTAGAAAAACGAACATCTTCAAAAATTTGCGAACAAACTTTTCATAACTCAAACATTTTCCGGGAATCACAAACATTTTTTTTCTAAAAAATAGAACAATATTGAAAATGAGAACATTTTTCAAACTATGAATAAATTTTTCAATATGCAAACTTTTTTGAAAAACAGGAACAAATTAAAAAAATTCCCCACAATTCTGAACTTTTTTTCAAAGCACAAATATTTTATGAAATTCTCCCAAACATATTCTAAATTTGCGAACAAATTATGAAAAAGTGCTTTTTGTTGAACAATTTATGAAATCAGAAATATTTTCTGAATAAATAAACTTATTTTTTAAAACGTGAACATTTTGTGAAATTACCCAAGGAATTTCTAATTTTGGAACGAATTTTGCAAAAGAGTTTTTTTTAAAGAGGAACATTTGTTTGAAATCTGTGAACAATTTTCAATTTGCGAAAAAAATATAAAAAGTTAAGAAAAATATATAATTTATACTTTTTGAATTTTGAACATTTGTTAAAAGAAGTCAACAAATTTAGAAAATAATTAATGTTTTTCAGATGAAAACAAGAACAAATTTTGAAAAATACAAACTAAGTAAATTTCAGATAAAATATTTGAAAAAGAAATAAATGTAAAAAGGAAAAAATAAAATAGTAGTAAGACGAAAAGAATCAAAAAACAAAAGAGAAAAGGAAAAAACAGGAAAAAAGGAAAAAGAAAAAAAAGGAAAAAGAAAAACTAGTTCAGAAACCTTTTAAAAGGTTTCCAAAACCGGCAAATACCAGCTGGAAACCCCTCTAGAAGGTCCCCAAAATCGGAACCTGAAACAGTTGTACGTACGATACAGATGCACTAGGTTAGCTCGCATGTGCGATCTGACGACAGTTTGACGCAGAATGCGTCGAATAGGACTTTCCAATCCAATTTGCCGCTCGCGGGGGGCAACACAGGGGACCTTCTATATGACGCCGTACGTGCCGGCGGCCACGGGAGCGCGCACCCTCCCCGTTCCCCCCGCGCGCCCGCATGGGCCGGCTAATGTGCGGGCGGGAAGCCCCTTATCTTTTTTTTTCTGCTTTCAGCTTTTTTATTTTTTAGAAAAAATTCGGTATTTCAGAAAAAGTTGCAAAAATGTTGAATTGTTCGTGAGTTCAAAGATTGTTCATGATTTGAAAAATATTCAATAAATGATAAATGCTCATGGATTCAAAAATATCCGCAATTTCAAAAATAATATATGGCTATTCATCCTTTTACAATTTAAAAATGTTCATAACTTTCTAGGAAATTGTTCACGAAATTCAGAAAGTTTGAAAAAATGTTCAGGTTTTCGAAAAGACGTACATAATTTCTAGGAATGTTCGTGAATATGAAAACTGTTCACGAATTAAAAAGATGTCTAGGATTTCAAAAAAAAGTTCAGGATTTCACGACATGTTCATGATTCCGAAAAGAGTTTAACTTTTTCCAATAATGTTCATGACTTTCATAAAACTGTTCATCAATTCAAAAATAATGTTTGCATATTTGTAAAAAATGTTCGGCAATTTGAAAAATGTTCCACTTTCTAAAAATGTTCACAATTTGAGAAGAAATGTTCGCAAATTTGAAACATATCTGAAAAACAAGAAATAGGAAAGGAGAAAAAGAGAGAAAAACAGAACATTAAAAGAGTTTCACAAATAAAAAATAAGAACAAAAGAGAAAAGAGAAAAAGGAACGAAAAAATAAAAAGGAAAAGAAAGAAAAAGACGAAACAAAACCAGAAAAAAGCCGGTTCAGGGAAGGTCCTAGAACCTTCCCAAAAACCGTTAGGGGGGTGAAACCCCGAAATGGGCCTGCCCATTGAAACATCAGCGCACAAGGGGGGTATGCGTACCTCGCTTCTCAGCGACCTACGTGGCAAACAGTCAAGGCTTCGCTGAAGCGAGTCACCCCTCTTGGGCCGTCCGACGTACAGATTTCACTCGCTGCTGTTTCCTTGTTTCTTGCGGGTTTTTATTTGTTTTTTCTTCTATGTTTTTTTGAATTTTTTCACTGTTTTGTCCGCTTCTCCAGTTTTTTTCCTTTACATTTCTGTTTTGCTTCCTGTTTTTCTTCCATTTTTTTCTTTTATGTTTTCTTTTTTATTTTCTGTTTCTGTTTTTCTTCTATTTATTGCATATTATATAAAAAGTTCACACGTATTAGAAAAATCTTGGTCGTATTGAGAAGATGTTCATCGTATATTATGAAATAGTTCACCTTGCATTATTAAAATGTTTATCGTGCAAGAATGAATTCATTAGATATTTCAAGATGACCATGCTGAGGGCTAAACCCACTCTAAAAGAGGGCATGTCCTCATGGATAGACAATATTTAATTTTTCAATAAGTTCTTTATTTACCCCCTCCTAGAATATACCTTCTTGGTTGTCCCCCCAACAACCACTAGATTATGTATTTTGGATACTTCTCTTTATAAATGAAAAATGACTCACAGTAGGGGGTTTACCCTACTGTTCTTTGGTCAAAAGAAAATGTTTATCGTGTATTACAAAGTTGTTCAACATATATTATGAAATTGTTCAACGTATATAAAATATGTTCCTTCTGTATTTCAGATTTGTGTGTCATATATGAAGAAATTATTCAACATATACTACAGTATGTTCATTTGTGTATTTGAAATCTGATCAGTGTTTTTTTACAAAAAAGTTTGATGTATTTTAAAAAAAAATTCAACATATATTATAAAATGTTATTTTTTGAAGGAAAAATGGGGTTTCCCACTGTATTACATACTTTAAGCTTGGCGCTGATTTTATACCCTTGTACTCCCTTCGTCCGTAATATAAGACGTTTTTTAACTCCGTCCCATAATGTATTAGTGTTAAAAAAACATGCTACATATTGGGACGGAAGGAGTAGGTCGCTAGCTCCGCTGGCTAGCCTTGCTTGAATCGAGCATGTGGTCGGGAGTTCCATCCAACGCGGGCATTTCCTATTTAGCGCCACAGGCGCCGGCTTTAGTTGTTTCCGCAAACCGGTGCCTGCAGCGGCGTTAGCTGGGCTTGGCCCGTTTTGCTCTTTTTTTCGTTTTTAGGAAAACGTCTCGGCGCCTGCAGCGGCGTTAGCTGGGCTTGGCCCGTTTTGCTTTTTTTTTAGGAAAACGTCAAAAAGTGCATGAGCGAGGGTTTGTACCAGGAACCACTTCGCTGCAAGCGTTAGGCTTTAGCCACCCGGCCACGGAAGATTTCTGTTAAATACAATTCAGTCTTTTCTTCTATTGTCTACTCCACTTTGGGTTTTTTTCTCAACCTTTTACAACTTCCGTGAGCTTTTTTCAAAGTCGACGAATTCCTTTTCAATGTCGATGAACTTTTTTCAGATCCAATGAACTTTTCTTCAAATCCGATGAACTTTTTCAAATTCGACGAACTTTTTTTAAATCCGATGAGCTTTTTTCAATTTTGATGAACTTTTTTTAGATTTGATGAACTTTTCTAAAAATTCGATGAACTTTTTTTTGAAAGTTTGATGAACTCTTTTAAAAATTGCATGAACCTTTTCAAATTAGATGAACTTTTCTTAAAATTGCACGAACGTTTTGTAGAAAATGATGAACTGTTCTTCAAAGTCAGTGAACATTTTTTAATTCACATTTTTTTTCATTTTTTGCGATTTTTTTTCATAATATCAACGGTTGACTGTTTTCTTAAGTGTACGGACCTGTAAACGCGATCGATGGAGCGAACACCCAGCGACGGAGCCACCAGCGCGATCGATCGATGGAGCGAACACCCGGGAGCTCCTGTTCGGCGCCTTAAGCGCCCGAACAGGTAGCTGGCGCCGACGCAACCGCGACTTGGGCCGGCCCAGCAACATGCAGAAAAAGGAAAACCGCGCCAAAGTGAACGCCAACACGGGCTAACCAACAGAAGACGCTCGGTTAGTTACTTACTAGTGGAAATATAGCTCTTTTGAGCATTCATTAAGTAATAGTACCATATACCAACTGTAATTATTTGAATAAAGAAAACATAAATTGAAAACGCATTCATAAAGACCACGAATTGAAAGAAATCAAATAATTTCAAAAATGTTTGTACCAATTGGAAAAAACTTAAAAACGGAAAAAGTTCATTGAATTTAAAAAAGTTCATCAAATTTTACAAAAATTCATCAAAATTGTAAAAAAAAGTTCATCAAATTGAAGAAAAGTTTATCATAATTGTAAAAAAAAGTTCATAAAATTTGAAAAAAAAGTTCATCATAATTTGAAAAAAGTTCATCCAATGTCAAAAAGTTCATTTCATAGAATTTGAAAAAAAGTTCATCAAAATTTGAAAAAGTTCATCAAATGTCAAAAAGATCATTGATTCTGAATAAAGTTCATTGATTTTGAAAAAAGTTCACGACTTTGAAGAAAAAGGTCACTCATTTAGAGAGAAAAAAAGGAAAACCGTTCAAAGAAAAAGAAAAAGAGGAACGAAACCGTTCTCAAAAAAAGTTCATCGAATATGAAAAACGTTCGTAGAAGTTTTTAAAAAGTTGAACCAATCTGAAAATAGTTCAACGTGATTAGGAAAAGTTCACCAGATTTTAAAAAAAGTTCGTGCAATTAAAAACAAAGACGAAAAAAGTGAAAAAGTGAAAAAAAAGAGAGGAAAAGGGGTAAAAGGAAAGAAAAAGAGCGGATGAAGCAGTACTTGAGGAGCTAATTTGGGACGGTGGAGTGGTAGTGCATAACAGAACCGACCCTGAGGTCGCAGGTTCGAATCGCAACAAAAGCGGCCTTCTCCCTGAGGTCGCAGGTTCGAATCTTAAAACAGAATAAAGGAGAAGATGGGCCGAGCCTGTTGACACCAGATTTTGGCACGGTCAATAACTTTTTTAAGATGGCCTGAAATGGAGAAGTGATCTTCATGAAAGAGTTCCGTATTATCGATATGAACGTCTTTGAAGTTTGGGTCATCGCAGTCCGATTTCATCTCGAAGGCCGAAACTATGCTCAAAGTACTAAGATCTTATATTCAGAGTATAGTTTGGCTGATTAAGCCCCAAGACGACCTTAAATGGAAACATTATCTACACGGATTGTCTTCGTCTCGTCGAAACGATCGATTTTGATATAAGAATCGTTCCAATCCGAGTTCGTATGCAAAAGTTAGAGCCATCGGAATACAGCCCTGTGAGGAGACAAAAACTGGCGCGCCCCACAAGACACCCTGTCTGATGGGTAGCGCGAGGGATAGCCAGTTTTGCGCGACCGATTTGACCCTCAAGATGACCTTTGATCAAAAAACGTTCAACATAAAAGTTATTCGTCTCGTCGAAACGGTCAAGATTGCTTTTGGGCTCGTTTCCATCCGAGATCGTTTACCACCACAAAAAAGACCCGCAAGGTGCAGCCAGTTTAAACCGAACAGTTTTGGAAAGTTTGGACAAAACCAATCCGAATTTGACTAGGGTTTTGGACGTGAATCCAAGCTTTTTCCTTGCACGGGAAGTCCAGCCGCCTCTTATATAACTAAGGGGTGACGGCCGATTGAACAACACACAATCGATCACTCAATCTACCACTTTTTATCTTTTATCTTTTCTCCTTAACCCTAGTTCTTCTTCTTCCTCGTTCTTCGTTCGTTCTTCTTCATTGCAGGGCGGCGAACCTCGAGGCACTAGGGGCGATCAGGTCGACCTAGGGCAGCCCATAGCCGCCACGCGCCCAGACGAGGTCCCTCCCGGGCGTGTGGGGTTTCGGGTCCCAAAAGCGCCGGCTTGCTGTCTTGCGTATCGCGCTGGAAGTCGGCCTCCCGCGGTGTGAGTTGCAGAGCATCTCCCTCGGTGCCGCGGGTACACATCGACGTGTTCGTGTGACGCGTTCCAGCGTCAATACACTTTTTGGCGACCCGCAGGATTGCCTGCGTACCGCGCTTCCGGCGGGTCTCCTTCGACGCGAGCTGCGGTGCATCACCCCTGGCGTCGAGGGTACACGGTGACGTGTTCGTGTGTCAACACACTTTTTGGCGACTCCGCTGGGGACGAAGCTTTGAACGGTCTCCAGCCCGTTCTTGCTATGAAGAGATCGTTATCAAGTTGCTGCAATCTACAAAGATAATATGAATACCCAATTCCCCTTTGTAGATGCAAATAATCCATATGTTGTTGCTGGATCACCTATTGAGCATAATGTATCGGCTAGCCCTAGTTTTATCAATCATGCATCTAATTATGTGCAAGGGCCGATGCAAAACAATCTTCATGTTTCAAATTCTTATAAATTTAGCAACATGCAACACATGTATCCCAACTCCCATGCATCGGCAACCCCACAAATTCATATGCCGATGAGCAACATGATGAGTTCGATTAATCAATTTGAAACACCTCAAGTTAGAATTTCCAATGCCATACAAGAAAGTGTTTCACCCTTTTATTCATCGGCAACTAATGTGCAATATAGTAATCCAACCATGCCGATGAATGAGAGAATTGGCCATGCTACTAATGGCTATTTGGCCAGTTACTCTCAACCGTCATATGTTACACCTCATGTTAGTAATTCTTCGGCACCATACACAACTGTAGATGCTCATAATTCGGCTTCACACCTTCCTGGTTATAGCCGAATGAATGTAAATTTTACAGGAGCGGTTGTGCCCAACATTGTAGAAGATGAGGTAGTGGTGGCTGCATTAAAGAGTTTAGCCCAAAATAAGAGAATTAGTGCTCTTTGCCTTGAACAACATGAAAAGGGGCTATTTCCTGATTATGCCGCAATAAAAGCTAGAGTTTTGCAAGAAGATGAATCTTTGCCAATTGATAAAATTGGCGAGCAAAAATATGGTCTTACAACACTGCATATGCCTTCACCTAGTACTACATCATATTATACACCCCCTACACAATTGCAAAATTTTGGCAACACCCGTGTGTCATTGCCGAAAGAATCTAAAAGCATTGGGGGGCAATCATATCCGGAATGGACTGAAATTGAGAAAAAGCTTAAAGCTAATTTTGCCGCTCGCCGTCAGAAACAAATAGAAAAAGAATTGGCTCAGATAAAAGAAGCATTGCCAATTGGTACTATCAATGAAAAGAAGGATGATTCGGAACATGAAAGTGCTTCGGTTGAAAAAGCCGAATCAAGTAGTATATATTCTGAATCCATCAAATCCAACGAGGCAAGCATTATTGAGAAAGGGCATGGCAAGCATAGGAAAACAACGGTGCTTGATTTTTCTGAAGTTAATGGAACCTACTTCCTGCCCTATGAGTTCCGTGCCGTAGAAATTGACAAGCTTCAAGGACAAGAACAAGTAGCCGAACAAAGTTCGGCCGACAAAAATCTTCAAATCAATGATGCACGGATTTAAGAAAAAGATGATGACAAGGTGTTGGGGAGCCATCCAAAGACGGAGCAAGATGTTCTTCAAATGGCACCACTATCATGCTCTCCCAACATATTTGAAGAGGTATGCATAGCGAGTAATTTACCTATTTTTAGATTTGGTCGCAACTTCATTATTGATGCATCTATAAGAAATATTCTCATAAGTAATTTTGAAAGACCAATGAGGAAGGGTAATTTACTTGTTAGCAGTAAAATTGTTATGGAACATATCGGTCAACCCATTGCGCCATTTAAAAAGACCGATAATGACTTATTGTTACAGCCAAAGCTTTCCGTGTTTCTTTGTCTAAAGTTCATATCTAGTTGGGTAGGTCTGCTTATTTTGTACTTGGCTTGCACTTGGTCTCAACTGAGACATGTATGTTCTAAATATCTTCGTTTCAAAAATTTAAAGCCAAGGTTAAAATCTTTTGGGAAAACCGATGCTAGTATAGTTTCTTATTTAAGGACATCGGAAAATGAATGCGAAAGAGAATTCATAGCCGAATGGGAAGATGCCAAATCTAAACCATTCTTTTGCTTAACTCCAAAGCCGTTCTCACAAAAAGATCGGCTAGAAAACAAAAGGTATACCTTCGATTCAAGCATGTGTGATCAAATATTTGATTTGTTGCTAAATAATAATTACATAAGAATTCTTGATCACCATGTCAAGCCATCAATCCAAGGACGAATGTATTGTAAGTTGCATGATTCGTTCAAGCATAGTTTTGAGGATTGTAATATGTTTCGTCAAATAGTTAAATCGGCCATTGATAAAGGACGATTGAAATTTGTTGAGACACCAAAAGATGACCAGTCTATTCCGATTGGTCCTGATGGCAGAAAGTTTTTGCATTGGCTGCTTCAAACCGATCCATTGAAAGAGAAGGTAAAAACTGCAGGTGATGGGATTAAGCTTTCAAATAATAAAGTTTTTGAAGAGCATAATGAACATAATCTTGAGGGCGAGAATTCCATCGAAGCTACAATGCAGATGCCAAGGACTGGGGGGCAGCAAGCAAATCCAATGATCGATGAAAGCAAACAAAAAGAAAACAAAGGCCGAAATAAGCGCAAGTATAAGAGATCAAAGATCACCTTCGCTGAACTATTGGATAAATATCAAAAGAAGAGTGAAGAGAAGAATACTTATCGGCCGAATCATGTAAAGAAACCAAGATCACCCCCAAGGCGCAAATATAAGGATCGGTATTGGCAAAGTGAGAATTTGTATGCAATATATTCATATCCTTATTTTGGACCGCCAATGCCAATGCCGTGGATGCCTCCCTATGCTCATGTAGATCCATATCTATCATGGGACATGTATGATACAAGGGCATATTTTCCATCTTATTTTAGACCATCTCACCAATATTATGCAGCTCCGAGAAAAACAACATTTGAACAATCACATGTTAAAGACCGTTTCAATCATAAGGAATCGGTCCGAAGCTCAAGGAAGAAAAAAGAGATAGTCAAACAAGTTTACCGCGTTAAAAGAGATGGTCGTAAGAGTGCTACTTCAGATTTGATCTCAAATGAAAAAGAGCCAATGAAAGTATTGACATTGGCTACTACAGGCAATGAGATGAAGCAATCAATTGTTAAGAGTCAAAGTGCCAAATCTGAAGAAAAGAAGTTGAGAGTGCACAAGGTCAAAAAAGAATTGCCATTGGTCAAAATAGAATCACAGCCGAGATGCCCACTCGGCTTATCGTATTGGCAAAAGAAGGAATTACAAAATCTTAGTGCACAAGAGCTGAGAAAGAGGAACATGGATGGGTTCCCAAGAAAGAAGACAAAAATGATGTCCATGCTTCTGTTGCAACAAGTAAAATAAAAGTGAAGAAGGAAAATAATGAAAGCAACAAACAATTAAGCCGAAGGTGCGCATCACAACATCAAAATCTTCGGTTAGCACGTCATCAATTTTCTTCAACCATGCCGTTGATGCCTTTGCCATGGAATTCATCCCTAGGTATGATCAATTACCCTCCATGGATTTATTTTGATCCATGGATGCAACATAATTTTCTATATCATCAGAGGGTATTACCAAATTACCATACATTTGGTTAGTTACATTGTTGCTAATACAAAGGGGCCGAAATATTTTATTCCTATTTTATTTGCTTATTTCGGCTATACATACTTTGGTGGGTGAATTTTACATGGACCTCATGTTAACGGCCGATATTTATCTATCGCCCTAAGAATATGTCAAAGCATGGCCGGTGTAGTATCTTAACATCGTCCTTAGTTCAATTGGAGATCAAAACAGACCTCATGCCGCTTAAAATATTTTTGCACAATGATCAAAGCCGAATATGCATTGTCATTCGGATCAGAGCTTTGCCTTGCTATAGGCGATATACATACTGAGGCTTTCGGTGATTCGTTATGAGTAGTGCAACAAATATCTAGGGTTTATCAATGTTTTGACGAATCACTTGTAGTTTATCTTGAGGTATGTCTAGATGCAAAATTTACCTTGGGTTGCTTTAAAATTGTTCATATATCTAGGCATGACAATTCGAAAGAGTTGGCACAACAAGCGTTCGGCTACTATGTTAACCATGGTGTATTGCATTTCTATCAATAGCCGATGCTAGGTCTTGTCAACATAGGTAAGGCTGAATCGAAGCCCACCGCTTCGGCCACTAATGAAACTTTTATGCAGGCGAAGTAAGGATTGGAGGAAGTTCATTCTTGATTATCTGCAAAATCCTAGCGAAAGGGTGAACAGTATGGTTCGGAGGATGGTTTTGATCTATGGAACCTTATCACCGTATTGTTATAGAAGCTGAGAAGTTTTCACCCAAAAGTTTGCATCAAGAGGTTCAAACAAGCAATGGCCGATATATATTTGTCGTCCTAAGAACATGCAAAATGGCCGATGGAGTGTTGACATCGTCCTTAGAACAAACTATACGGAAGTTATTTTTCGGCACACAAACTTTACCGAAAAACAGGGGGGCATGTGTTGACACCAGATTTTGGCACGGTCAATAACTTTTTTAAGATGGCCTGAAATGGAGAAGTGATCTTCATGAAAGAGTTCCGTATTGTCGATATGAACGTCTTTGAAGTTTGGGTCATCGCAGTCCGATTTCATCTTGAAGGCCGAAACTATGCTCAAAGTACTAAGATCTTATATTCAGAGTACAGTTTGGCTGATTAAGCCCCCAAGACAACCTCAAATGGAAACATTATCTACACGGATTGTCTTCGTCTCGTCGAAACGATTGATTTTGATATAAAAATCGTTCCAATCCAAGTTCGTATGCAAAAGTTAGAGCCATTGGAATACAGCCCTGTCAGGAGGCAAAAACTGGCGCGCCCCACAAGACACCCTGTCTGATGGGTAGCGCGAGGGATAGCCAGTTTTGCGCGACCGATTTGACCCTCAAGATGACCTTTGATCAAAAAACGTTCAACATAAAAGTTGTTCGTCTCGTCGAAACGGTCAAGATTGCTTTTGGACTCGTTTCCATACGAGATCGTTTACCACCACAAAAAAGACCCGCAAGGTGCAGCCAGTTTAAATCGAACAGTTTTAGAAAGTTCGGACAAAACCAATCCGAATTTGACTAGGGTTTTGGACGTGAATCCAAGCCTTTTCCTTGCACGGGAAGTCCAGCTGCCTCTTATATAACTAAGGGGTGACAGTCGATTGAACAACACACAATCGATCAATCAATCTACTACTTTTTATCTTTTATCTTTTCTCCTTAACCCTAGTTCTTCTTCTTCCTCGTTCTTCGTTCGTTCTTCTTCATTGCAGGGCGGCGAACCTCGAGGCCCTAGGGGCGATCAGGTCGACCTAGGGCAGCCCATAGCCGCCACGCGCCCAGACGAGGTCCCTCCCGGGCGTGTGGGGTTTCGGGTCCCAAAAGCGCCGGCTTGCTGTCTTGCGTATCGCGCTGGAAGTCGGCCTCCCGCGGTGTGAGTTGCGGAGCATCTCCCTCGGCGCCGCGGGTACACATCGACGTGTTCGTGTGACGCGTTCCAGCGTCAACAGAGCCCATCCAACGCGCTACAGGCGCCGGTTAGCAAAATTGCCTATAAACCGGCGCCTGTGGCGCTAAATAGAAATCGCCCGAACACCCAGCGAGGGAGGGAACCAACAGGAGCGAACCCATCCCTATATGGGCCGGCCCACGGGGAGATGGTGCGTGGGCGCCAGCTACTTGAACTGGCGCCCGCAGCGCCACTTAGGAGCTCCCTCCAACGCGTGCGCTTCTTTTTTCCGAATTTTTGCTAGACGCATGATAGTTGGGCCGGCCCGTTTGCGCATCGCTTCAGCGAGGCCACGACGATCGGACGCACGCAGGCGGCATATAGGAGCTCTCATGCAAACCGGCGCTGAAGGCACTCAGGAAGTGTTCCCATGGTAAGTCGTAAATTATGCTCGCCTATACTGAGTTTTATTAGGAAACACCTACACACAGGAGCTAGCGGGCCGGCCTAACACTATAGCTTTAATGTTTTTTCTCTTGTTTTTTATATATTTCTTTTCTAATGGTGTGTTGTTCTTTTTTTAGTTTCTTCTGTTTTATTTTTCTTTCCGGATTATGTCTTCTGGTATATTTTATTTTTTGGTTTTTCCCATTTTTTTTTCATCACATGTCTATTTTTTTAGGCACAATGTAAATTTTTCATATACTTCGGGTAAAAATGGTTTATACATGTTTAACATCCTTTAGTTTTTTAATTATATGTTTTTTCTTTTTTTTCTATACAAGTTGTACATTTTTCATTTAATATACACGGGGAACATTTCATTTATACAAGTTTAACAATTTTTCAAATATAATTAGCATTTTTCTAAGTATATATTTTTATACCTATGTTTTTCATGTACCTTTTACATTTTGTATATACATCAAAAACATTTTGCATACACGTTTAAGTATTTTGAAATACATGATTAACATATTTATAATGTACATATTAGTGTCTACTTTTCTGCAATACATGTTTACATTCTTTGTATACATGAGAAAGTATTTTATACACATTTAACATTCACATGATTAACATTTGTTTTAATGTCACATACATTTCTTGAAACAGATGAACATTTTTGCCCATCTAGGGATACACATGCCGGCGGCCGATGTCATCCTTGTAGTACTCATCAAATCTTCGGCAGAGTCCATCTTGATCACGTCGAAGTGCGATGCTCCCAGAGTCCTTCCTTGTGAGAACGGTGGGCCATATGCCAGGCCCATGGACTGTGGGCCAATTAGGTTGGTACCCCCTAGTCCAGGACACCGTCACGCCTGTAACCATCTAGACCAAGTGTCTGGACGCACTTTGACATCCAGTGTGGTACATCATCAATCCGTGGCCAATCCGAATGTCCAAAATTTCGCAATCCGGATGCAACTAGGGGTTTAAGGGCATCCTGACCGCTGCCACATATGTGCCCGACACCCCAGACCCACCTAAAAACCTATCCCGCACCCGAGTCCTCCCCCGCGTGAAGTGGTTGTCATGCACTCATGCCGGTTAGTGCCGCTTTAGAGCGCCAGTGCCGTGTTCATGCCGGCCCAGAGCGGACGCAACCTCTCACTTGAGCCGGCATTAAAGCAGTGCGTCGGCCAGGAGCACCGCCTAGTCTCCCGCATGTTCCATTGTCGAAGAGGCATGAAACAGCGGTGCTGGATGGTTGCGTACCACATTCAAACCAAACCCGGCTCCTGTCTCATTCGTCTGCCGACATTAAACATGCGCGGCAGTCGAGAAACCCACTCTAGCACCCGTATTGACATAACATGCCACTTGGTGTGGCTGGCACCCACTATTTAAATGATGCCTCCTGACTCGGCACAACCCACACTACACCACGCCTGCCATGACCGTGCTTTCTAGATCGATTTGGGAGAGCTTCTCGATGGAGTAGAAGCAGGAGTTGGCCGACGTACTAGCAGGGCCGTCGTGCATGATGGATTGAGGTTGGCTTGCCGGTCAGCTCACTGGAGGTCAGCAACGAGGACCATGCAATGGAGGAGGTGTTTGACGATGAGCAGGCACCCTCGCTCACGCAGGCGCACTTCAGTCATGGCGGAATAGCGGTCGATGTCGCCTGTGTCGGCGCTCCGGTAGGCGCGGGAGGACCAACGCTACAACCTCTGGCTCCTCAATGACCACCGACTCATGGAGGGGCAAATCACCGGCTAGTAGGGAATGACGATGCCATCACAACCATGATCGCGGAGGATTCGGACTTCCTGGATGAGCAGCATGCATTGTATCAGTCCATGCATAGTGCCTGCGACATCCGCCACGAGCGACGACGACTCTGTGCGTCCTGCGGGCGGAGAGAGACGCCTTGTTCACTGAGATCGACGCAAAGGCAGACAAAGAGGAGGAGCAGACGACCGAGGAAGTCTCTAGCTCTATGTCGGCCACACCGCCCCTGCGGTTCGTGCCCCGGCACAACGACCACGAGGCCAGCACGTCCACGTTCAGCGCCGTCGACACGGAGGACTCCGATGAGAAAGAGTAAGGCATGGGACGTGTGCACGCGTGTTGTCCCATGTGAGTCGTGCTCCACGTCATATTCTTCCCCTCCCGCAACTTCACTTCTCAGTGTAACGATCGTTGAGCTTTCTAAATATGGGGGAAACATGATGTGGAACACGAACGCCGCCACGCCCAACAAACATTTAGACTAGGTTAAAAAAGTGTCGCCCGCTTTTATTTAGTTCAAATATGTCAAAAATGTAATGAATTTGATCAATCTGGTCCGGTTTAAATGAAAATTGTCCTTGCCTGAAATTTGCCCAGCCTGTTCACAGACCTTTTGAAATGTGTATGAACGTTTGCTATCTAGAGTTGGATGGCCGGCTCCTGTCTCACTGCCTACATATGCGTCCGTGAATTAGAAGTCCGCGTTGCAGATGCCCTAAGATCGAGATAATAAACTCTTCAACGCATCTCGTGGAATATGTTCTTTCCAGACGTGCAGGTTTTGGAAAGTAACCACATATATTTTGAATATCCAATTTCTGAGCCCAGGCTCATCTGCACCCAGTCAAGAAAAAAATCATAAAAAATACAAAAAATCAAATCCAATTTTTTTTTTGCATGGTAGATAATTTGATGCGTGAGACGTGCTTCAAATTTCAGATCGTTTGGACATATGAATAGCTCTAAGCAAAAAAAGGCAAATTGGGTTCAGAATAGTACACTTTTTTATAGACCTCAAATTTGTCTTTTTGGTCCCGAACGATTCGTATGTTATGGGGTCCTATTTGAAAGGAAAAAGAACACGAATAAGCAAACAAAATAGACTGAATCGTCGACGTGCAGGTTGGTTTCTCTTGGTCCTACGAGTAGGCATCCCTGTTGGATCTGGGCGAGAGCACCGGGCACTCGATGATGTGTCCTACACGCTGCGACCACAGGCCGACCCACGCGTTGAGCGCACCGACGAAGTTCGCCGCGTCGCTCAAAGGCAGCAGCATCCAGCGGCCGTGGAGCGCCCACGCTCGCCGCCTCGTGTTGGAGAAGGCAGCCCCGTTGTGTATGGGGTATGGACAGGATCACAGGAACGTACGTGGTTGCGCCGTCCGGACGCAGGACGCGGGACGTGACGTCGTCCGGCTGGAACGACGGCGCGGCTCGCGGCAGAGCATCTCCAAGCGACCGCTGTGCTGGCCTCCCAGCCGCTGTGGAGGGCGTTGACGGTGCCGCCGACAGCCCAGACCGCGCCGTAGCTCTTGGGCGCCTAGGAAAGACAGGGGGCATGTGATTGGAGCCGGCCTTGCATTGGATGGCCGGCAGTAATTGAAGATCGCCAGGCCCCGCGCCAGCAGTCACCCCCGCATCGATGCCGGCCACTAATGCTCGCCAGGTAAGGCTGCGTTCGGTCCGGAGGAAAACTCAAAGGAATCTGATCCTGTGCTATTTTCTACCTTTGGTGCGTTCGGAGTGAAGGAAAAATGAGCAGTAAGGGCCCGTTCGGACTGCAGGGATTGAAAACAATGGAATAGATAACTTTGCAGGAACATGATTTGCTTGACTAGTGGAAACTTTGGAATGTGAAGCAGCGGATGCAGAATTTTCCGGCGTTCGGCGCGAAGCAGTAGAAGCAAAGGAAAGAAGGATTAACGCTAGTGCATGCAGCCTTCCTGCAACAGGAATAATATATTTTTTTATTCACCCGGACATGCGACCTACGGTGCGTCTCGCTTGATTCGCATGCATGTAAGGATTTTTTTATTCGGCTAGCTGACACCTGCATCGCGCTTCCACCCAAACATTGGGTTCCACTGGATTTTCTAATTCCCGTGAAATGTACAGGCCAGGTTCACTTTCCTATGTAACGAGCCACCAGTCATCCTTTGAACCGAACGCATCACAGTTTGTTTTTCCGGAGGAAAATGAACCTGCATAATTTCCTGCATAATTCCTGCAAACCGAACGAAGCCTAAAACTTTGGAATGTCTCGATTCCTGTGTGATTCCTACAGATTTCACGGGAAAAGAAACATCCAGTCAGACCTCTTGTTTATCGCGGTTGGCCGAGGCAACACACTGGTTCTGACGTCTAATCCAATAAAATATTCATTATATGGCATGGAGTGTGAGAGAGTCAAGTCTGCAGCCAAATAAAAAACACCCAAGGTACGGGTCACAACTGAGGTGATGTGCAGCTTCTTTTGATCACCGCCGAACGGTTCACTCCTGACTATTTCTCTGTTTAAAATTCCTCAGTTTCATATGTGCTTGTTTTCCCTATTCCTTTACATTTTTTTGTTCCCATGTTTTCTGATCCTGCAAACCGAACAGAGCCTTTACTGCTCATTTTTCCTTCACTCCGAACGCACCAAAGGTAGAAAATAGCACAGGATCAGATTCCTTTGAGTTTTCCTCCGGACCGAACGCAGCCTAAGGCTGCGTTCGGAGTGCAGGAGAGCAAAGCAAAGGAATGAATAAAAGTATAGGAAGTGAAGATGGGTGAACAGTGCAAACCATAGGTTTCCAACAGGACGTTTCCTTTAGTCTGAATAGATGTTATCTTTCCCGTGAAAAGTACAAATGGGGGGCACTTTCCTGTGGAACGAACAGTGCTGATTCCTGTGGGGCGAACGGGCTTACAGGAAAATATTCCCGTGGAAATCGAACCTGCATAACTCCTGTGCGATTCCTGTGCACCGAACGCAGCCTAAGTGGGGTGGCTGTACCTTCGCATTGAATGGATTACGAGATATCTTGCACCAAGTAGGCAGTACTCCAGTCCAGTCTCCAGCATCAGACTCCTCGCAGACCTGCTAGTGCTCGCCCGATGGCTCGCCTCCTGCGCACCTCCCTCGTCGCGCCCTCGCCGGCCGGCGCCGCGCTCCACGAGCGCTCTCTCCCGCTCACCTACCTAGACGCGCTGTGGCTCCACGCCACGCCCGTCGAGCGCGTCTTCTTCTACCCCAACGCCACCAGCGACGTCCTCTCCAACCTCACGGACTCCTTGTCCAATGCACTCGCCGCATTTTACCCTCTTGCCGGCCGCCTCCGCCTCACCCCCGGCGCGCACAACCGCTACGAGCTCCACTGCCAGCCGGGCGACGGCGTCACCTTCACCGTCGCCGAGTACCACCACGTCGGCTTCGACGAGCTTGCCACGGACGAACCTACGGAGGTTGCCAAGATCGTGCCGCTTGTGCCGCCGCTGCCCGAAGGCGGCGCGGTGCTCGCTGTGCAGGCCACCGTGCTGCGCGGCGGCCTCGCTATCGGCGTGACCGTTCACCACGCCGCGTGCGACGGGGTGTCCTCGACGCACTTCCTCCGCACCTGGGCCTGGGCTGCGGCAGCCTGCAGCGGAGCGAGCGCGCCTGTGCCGCCCTTCGTCGACCGCTCCATCATCCGCGCACGAGACGACCTGTACGACGCTTTCACAGCGCCCAGGCTGTCCAGCAACGACGACGACGACGGTGGGAAACCCCCCGATTCGCCCGTCGTCCAGCAGCTCCTCGCCACGTTCACACTGTCCAAGGAGCACCTGCAGAGCATCAAAGAAGCGGTCGCCGGCGAGGCGGAACGCCGTGGCGTGCCGCTGCCTCGCGCCACATCGATCATCGCGGCGTTCGGCTTCATCTGGCAATGCTACGTCCGAGCTAAACCGGGCACCGACGGCAAGGCAGGGTCGTCCTGCGGCGGCCGTGCCTACTTCCTCTTGCCCGCGGACCACCGGACGCGGCTGGAGCCGCCCGTCCCGGACGAGTACCTCGGGAACTGCCTCGGTCCGTGCATCGCTTTAGCGCCCAGGAGGGATGTCGCTGCCGCCGGCGCGGACGGTCTGTTCACCGCGTGCGCGGCGATCGCGACGGCCATCGACGGAGTGGTGCGCAGCGGGCCCGGCTGCTGGGACGGGTGGATGGAGCGCATCATCGAGGCGTACACCGCGGGCGACTTACCGCTAACAGTCGCAGGGTCGCCGAGGTTCCGCGTGTACGACACAGACTTTGGGTTCGGACGGCCGGCAAAGGTGGATGTCGTGTCGGTGGCGAGGACCGGCGCGATGTCCGTGGCAGAGGCACGCAGCGGCGGCGGCGGGGTGGAGGTGGGCATCTCTTTGTCGGCGGGTGCCATGGAGCGTTTCAACGAGTGCTTTGCCGATGCCATCGCGTCCCTTTCGTCGTAGGAGTATGTATAAGATGTTTGGTTATGTTCTGTAATAACTGCTGCTTACAAAGTGAATCAGTGATGTTTCTGTGATGGCATGGTTTGACAGCGAAACGAGTCATGGGGAATGAGCAGAGTGGTTGCTTCCATCGCATGGTCTATGCTGTGTCTAGAGCAGAAAGTCACTTTGCCAATAAGCACTTTATTTTGAATAGTTTGAAAATCACATTTCTAAAGTTTCTTATTGAGAAAATATTACTCCCTCCGTCCCATAATGTAAGACGTTTTTTGACTCTAGTGTAGTGTCAAAAAACGTCTTACATTACCGGACGGAGGGAGTACCATTTCTAATACTAAGAGCATGCACAAAAAAATAATCAATGGATTTTGATACGAGCATCTCAACCCTAAACACTAGCAGTTTAATTCTAATATGTTATAAACTCTGACATGATACGATTTATAAGGTACTACGATCTTAACATCAACAAACCATTTTGTTATCCATTTTTTAAACCCGCGTAACATTGTTTGTGACACAAAGCATTTTCCGTGACACTACAAATCGTCCTGGAAAATGGACATGCCTAGTGACGCCCAAAAGCGTCGCCAAATTGCAGGCCAAAACATCGCCACAGTTTCCGAGGGCGCTGCCCTGGGAGGAAAACACCTCGTGACGGTGGGCCATCACAGAAATGAAGGAAATATGCCCTAGAGGCAATAATAAAGTTATTATTTATTTCATCATATCATGATAAATGTTTATTATTCATGCTAGAATTGTATTAACCGGAAACATAATACATGTGTGAATACATAGACAAACTTAATGTCACTAGTATGCCTCTACTTGACTAGCTCATTAATCAAAGATGGTTATGTTTCCTAACCATAGACATGTGTTGTCATTTGATTAACGGGATCACATCATTAGGAGAATGATGTGATTGACTTGACCCATTCCGTTAGCTTAGCACTTGATCGTTTAGTATGTTGCTATTGCTTTCTTCATGACTTATACAAGTTCCTACAACTATGAGATTATGCAACTCCCATTTACCGGAGGAACACTTTGTGTGCTACCAAACGTCACAACATAATTGGGTGATTATAAAGGAGCTCTACAGGTGTCTCCAAAGGTACATGTTGAGTTGGCGTATTTCGAGATTAGGTTTTGTCACTCCGATTGTCGGAGAGGTATCTCTGGGCCCTCTCGGTAATGCACATCACTATAAGCCTGGCAAGCAATGTAACTAATGAGTTAGTTACGGGATGATGCATTACGTAACGAGTAAAGAGACTTGCCAGTAATGAGATTGAACTAGGTATTAGGATACCGATGATCGAATCTCGGACAAGTAACATACCGATGACAAAGGGAACAATGTATGTTGTTATGCGGTTTGACCGATAAAGATCTTCGTAGAATATGTGGGAGCCAATATGAGCATCTAGGTTCCGCTATTGGTTATTGACCCGAAACGGTTCTCGGTCATGTCTACATAGTTCTCGAACCCGTAGGGCCCGCACGCTTAAGGTTTCGATGACAGTTAAATTATGAGTTTATGAGTTTTGATGTACCGAAGTTTGTTTGGAGTCCCGGATGTGATTATGGACATGACGAGGAGTCTCGAAATGGTCGAGACATGAAGATTGATATATTGGAAGCCTATATTTGGATATCGGAAGTGTTCCGGGTGAAATCGGGATTTTACCGGAGTACCGGGAGGTTACCGAAACCCCCCGGGGGCTTAGTGGGCCTATATGGGCCTTAGTGGAGAAGAGGAGAGGAGGCAAGGGCTGGGCCGCGCGCCCCTCCCCCTAAGTCCGAATAGGACAAGGAGAGAGGGGCGGCGCCCCCCTTTCCTTCTTCTCTCCCTCCTCCTTCACCCCTTCTCCTAGTCCAACAAGGAAGGAGGGAATCCTACTCCCGGTGGGAGTAGGACTCCCCTTGGCACGCCCCCTCCTAGGCCGGCCGCCCCTCCCCCCTGGCTCCTTTATATACGGGGGCAGGGGGGAACCTCTAGACACAATAATTGATCTCTTGATCTCTTACCCGTGTGCGGTGCCCCCCTCCACCATAGTCCTCGATAATATGGTAGCGGTGCTTAGGAGAAGCCCTGCGACAATAGAACATCAAGATCGTCACCGCGCCGTCGTGCTGACGGAACTCTTCCCCGACATTCTGTTGGATCGGAGTACGGGGAACGTCATCGAGCTGAACGTGTGCCGTAGTTTCGGTGCTTGATCGGTCGGGCCGTGAAGACATACGACTACATCAACTGCGTTGTTCTAACGCTTCCGCTTTCGGTCTACGAGGGTACGTGGACACCACTCTCCCCTCTCATTGCTACGCATCACCATGATCTTGCGTGTGCGTAGGAAATTTTTTGAAATTACTATGTTCCCCAACAGTGGTATCAGAGCCTGATTTTATGCGTAAATGTTATATGCACGAGTAGAACACAAGTGAGTTGTGGGCGATACAAGTCATACTGCTTACCAGCATGTCATACTTTGGTGCGGTATTGTTGGATGAAGCGGCCCGGACCGACATTACGCGTACGCTTACGCGAGACTGGTTCTACCGACATGCTTTGCACACAGGTGGCTGGCGGGTGTCTGTTTCTCCAACTTTAGTTGAACTGAGTGTGGCTACGCCCGGTCCTTGCGAAGGTTAAAACATCACTAACTTGACGAACTATCGTTGTGGTTTTGATGCGTAGGTAAGAACGGTTCTTGCTCAGCCTGTAGCAGCCACGTAAAATTTGCAACAACAAAGTAGAGGACGTTTAACTTGTTTTTGCAGGGCATGTTGTGATGTGATATGGTCAAGACGTGATGCTATATTTTATTGTATGAGATGATCATGTTTTGTAACCGAAGTTATCGGCAACTGGCAGGAGCCATATGGTTGTCGCTTTATTATATGAAATGCAAACGCCCTGTAATTGCTTTACTTTATCACTAAGCGGTAGCGATAGTCGTATAAGCAATAGATGGCGTAAACGACAACGATGCTACGATGGAGATCAAGGTGTCGCTCCGATGATGATGGTGATCGCGACGGTGCTTCAGAGATGGAGATCACAAGCACAAGATGATGATGGCCATATCTTATCACATATATTGATTCCATGTGATGTTTATCCTTTATGCTTCTTATCTTGCTTTGTTTGACGATAACATTTTAAGATGATCTCTCACTAATTATCAAGAAGTGTTCTCCCTGAGTATGCACCATTGCAAAAGTTCTTTGTGCTGAGACACCACGTGATGATCGGGTGTGATAGGATCTATGTTCAAATACAATGGGTGCAAAATACTTGCACACGCGGAATACTCAGGTTAAACTTGACAAGCCTAGCATATACAGATATGGCCTCGGAACACGGAGACCGAAAGGTCGAACGTGAATCATATAGTAGATATGATCAACATAGTGATGTTCACCATTGAAAACTACTCCATCTCCCGTGATGATCGGACATGGTTTAGTTGATTTGGATGACGTGATCACTTAGATGGCTAGAGAGATGTCTGTCTAAGTGGGAGTTCTTTAGTAATATGATTAATTGAACTTAAATTTATCATGAACTTAGTACCTGATAGTATTTTGCTTGTATATGTTTGTTGTAGATAGATGGTTCGTGCTGTTGTTCCATTGAATTTTAATGCGTTCCTTGAGAAAGCTAAGTTGAAAGATGATGGTACCAATTACACGGACTAGGTCCGTAACCTGAGGATTATCCTCATTGTTGCACAGAAGAATTACATCCTGGAAGCACCGCTGGGTGCCAGGCCTGCTGCAGATGCAACTGACGATGTTAAGAACGTCTGGTAGAGCAAAGCTAATGACTACTCGATAGTTCAGTGTGCCATGCTTTACGGCTTAGAACCGGAACTTCAACGACATTTTGAACATCATGGAGCATATGAGATGTTCCAGGAGTTGAACTTAATATTTCAAGGAAATGCCCGGATTGAGAGATATGAAGTCTCCAATAAGTTCTATAGCTGTAAGATGGAGGAGACTAGTTCTGCCAGTGCACATATACTCAAAACGTCTGGGTATAATAATCACTTGATTCAACTGGGAGTTAATCTTCCTAATGATAGTGTCATTGACAGAATTCTTCAATCACTGCCACCAAGCTACAAGAGCTTCGTGATGAACTATAATATGCAAGGGATGGACAAGACAATTCCCGAGCTCTTCGCAATGCTAAAGGCTGCGGAGGTAGAAATCAAGAAGGAGCATCAAGTGTCGATGGTCAATAAGACCACCAGTTTCAAGAAAACGGGTAAAGGGAAGAAGAAGGGGAACTTCAAGAAGAACAACAAGCAAGTTGTTGCTCAAGAGAAGAAACCAAAATCTGGACCTAAGCCTGAGACTGAGTGCTTCTACTGCAAGCAGACTGGACACTGGAAGCGGAACTGCCCCAAGTATTTGGCGGATAAGAAGGATGGCAAGGTGAACAAAGGTATATGTGATATACATGTTATTGATGTGTACCTTACTAATGCTCGCAGTAGCACATGGGTATTTGATACTAGTTCTGTTGCTAATATTTGCAACTCGAAACAGGGACTACGGATTAAGCGAAGATTGGCTAAGGACGAGGTGACGATGCGCGTGGGAAATGGTTCCAAAGTCGATGTGATCGCGGTCGGCACTCTACCTCTACATATACCATCGGGATTAGTTTTAGACCTGAATAATTGTTATTTGGTGCCAGTTTGAGCATGAACATTATATCTGGATCTTGTTTGATGCGAGACGGTTATTCATTTAAATCAGAGAATAATGGTTGTTCTATTTATATGAGTAATATCTTTTATGGTCATGCACCCTTGAAGAGTGGTCTATTTTTATTAAATCTCGATAGTAGTGATACACATATTCATAATGTTGAAGCCAAAAGATGCAGAGTTGATAATGATAGTGCAACTTATTTATGGCATTGCCATTTGGGTCATATTGGTGTAAAGCACATGAAGAAACTCCATACTGATGGACTTCTGGAATCACTTGATTATGAATCACTTGGTACTTGCGAACCGTGCCTCATGGGCAAGATGACTAAAACGCCATTCTCCGGAACTATGGAGCGAGCAACTGATTTGTTGGAAATCATACATACTAATGTATGTGGTCCGATGAATATTGAGGCTCGCGGCGGGTATCTTTATTTTCTCACCTTCACAGATGATTTGAGCAGATATGGGTATATCTACTTGATGAAACACAAGTCTGAAACGTTTGAAAAGTTCAAAGAATTTCAGAGTGAAGTGGAAAATCATCGCAACAAGAAAATAAAATTTCTACGATCTGATCGTGGAGGAGAATATTTGAGTTACGAGTTTTGTTTACATTTGAAGCAAGGCGGAATAGTTTCGCAACTCACGCCACCCGGAACACCACAATGAAATGGTGTGTCCGAATGTCGTAATCGTACTTTACTAGATACGGTGCGACCTATGATGTCTCTTACTGATTTACCGCTATCGTTTTGGGGTTATGCTTTAGAGACGTCTGCATTCACGTTAAATAGGGTACCATCAAAATCCGTTGAGACAACGCCTTATGAACTGTGGTTTGGCAAGAAACCAAAGTTATCGCTTCTTAAAGTTTGGGGCTGCGATGCTTATGTGAAGAAACTTCAACCAGATAATCTCGAACCCAAATCGGAGAAATGTGTCTTCATAGGATACCCAAAAGAGACTATTGGGTACACCTTCTATCACAGATCTGAGGGCAAGACTTTTGTTGCTAAATTCGGATCCTTTCTAGAGAAGGAGTTTCTCTCGAAAGAAGTGAGTGGGAGGAAAGTAGAACTTGATGAGGTAACTGTACCTGCTCCCTTATTGGAAAGTAGTTCATCACAAGAACCGGTTCCTGTGACAACTACACCAATCAGTGAGGAAGCTAATGATATTGATCATGAAACTTCAGATCAAGTTACTACCGAACCTCGTAGGTCAACCAGAGTAAGATCCACACCAGAGTGGTGCGGTAATCCTATTCTGGAAGTCATGTTACTTGACCATGGCGAACCTACGAACTATGAGGAAGCGATGATGAGCCCAGATTCCAAAAAATGGCTTGAGGCCATGAAATCTGAGATGGGATCCATGTATGAGAACAAAGTATGGACTTTGGTTGACTTGCCCGATGATCAGCAAGCCATCGAGAATAAATGGATCTTCAAGAAGAAGACTGACGCTGATGGTAATGTAATTGTCTACAAAGCTCGACTTGTTGCAAAAGGTTTTCGACAAGTTCAAGGGGTTGATTACGATGAGACTTTCTCACCCGTAGCGATGCTTAAGTCTGTCTGAATCATGTTAGCAGTTGCCACATTTTATGATTATGAAATTTGGCAAATGGATGTCAAAACTGCATTCCTGAATGGATTTCTGGAAGAAGAGTTGTATATGATGCAGCCGGAAGGTTTTGTTGATCCAAAAGGTGCTAACAAAGTGTGCAAGCTCCAGCGATCCATTTTATGGACTGGTGCAAGCCTCTCGGAGTTGGAATA
Organism: Triticum dicoccoides; assembly: GCF_002162155.2. Taxonomy (NCBI): domain Eukaryota; kingdom Viridiplantae; phylum Streptophyta; class Magnoliopsida; order Poales; family Poaceae; genus Triticum; species Triticum dicoccoides. The sequence goes on along the minus strand of NC_041383.1, from coordinate 682,981,858 downwards.
AACGCTTTGATAGTGTGATCAAAGCATATGGTTTTATACAGACTTTTGGAGAAGCCTGTATTTACAAGAAAGTGAGTGGGAGCTCTGTAGCATGTCTGATATTATATGTAGATGACATATTGTTGATTGGAAATGATATAGAATTTCTGGATAGCATAAAGGGATACTTGAATAAAAGTTTTTCGATGAAAGACCTCGGTGAAGCTGCTTACATATTGGGCATCAAGATCTATATAGATAGATCAAGACGCTTAATTGGACTTTCACAAAGCACATACCTTGATAAAGTTTTGAAAAAGTTCAAAATGGATCAGGCTAAGAAAGGGTTCTTACCTGTATTACAAGGTGTGAAGTTGAGTCAGACTCAATGCCTGACCACAGCAGAAGATAGAGAGAAAATGAAAGATGTTCCCTATGCATCAGCCATAGGCTCTATCATGTATGGAATGCTGTGTACCAGACCTGATGTATGCTTAGCAATAAGTTTAGCAGGGAGGTACCAAAGTAATCCAGGAGTGGATCACTGGACAGCGGTCAAGAATATCCTAGAATACCTGAAAAGGACCAAGGATATGTTTCTCGTTTATGGAGGTGACAAAGAGCTAGTCATAAATGGTCACGTCGATGCAAGCTTTAACACTGATCCGGGCGATTCTAAATCGCAAACCGGATACGTGTTTATATTGAACGGTGGAGCTGTCAGTTGGTGCAGTTCTAAACAAAGCGTCATGGCGGGATCTACATGCGAAGCGGAGTACATAGCTGCTTCGGAAGCAGCAAATGAAGGAGTCTGGATGAAAGAGTTCATTTCCGATCTAGGTGTCATACCTAGTGCATCGGGACCGATGAAGATCTTCTGTGACAATACTGGTGCAATTGCCTTGGCAAAGGAATCTAGATTTCACAAGAGGCCAAGCACATCAAGAGACGCTTCAATTCCTTCCGGGATCAAGTCCAGGTGGGAGACATAGAGATTTGCAAGATACATACGGATCTGAATGTTGCAGACCCGTTGACTAAGCCTCTTCCACGAGCAAAACATGATCAACACCAAGACTCCATGGGTGTTAGAATCATTACTTTGTAATCTAGATTATTGACTCTAGTGCAAGTGGGAGACTGAAGGAAATATGCCCTAGAGGCAATAATAAAGTTATTATTTATTTCCTCATATCATGATAAATGTTTATTATACATGCTAGAATTGTATTAACCGGAAACATAATACATGTGTGAATACATAGACAAACTTAATGTCACTAGTATGCCTCTACTTGACTAGCTAATCAATCAAAGATGGTTATGTTTCCTAACCATAGACATGTGTTGTCATTTGATTAACGAGATCACATCATTAGGAGAATGATGTGATTGACTTGACCCATTCCGTTAGCTTAGCACTTGATCGTTTAGTATGATGCTATTGCTTTCTTCATGACTTATACAAGTTCCTACAACTATGAGATTATGCAACTCCCGTTTACCGGAGGAACACTTTGTGTGCTACCAAACGTCACAACGTAATTGGGTGATTATAAAGGAGCTCTACAGGTGTCTCCAAAGGTACATGTTGAGTTGGCGTATTTCGAGATTAGGTTTTGTCACTCCGATTGTCAGAGAGGTATCTCTGGGCCCTCTCGGTAATGCACATCTTTATAAGCCTGGCAAGCAATGTAACTAATGAGTTAGTTACGGGATGATGCACTACGTAAAGAGTAAAGAGACTTGCCGGTAACGAGATTGAACTAGGTATTAGGATACCGACTATCGAATCTCGGACAAGTAACATACCGATGACAAAGGGAACAATGTATGTTGTTATGCGGTTTGACCGATAAAGATCTTCGTAGAATATGTGGGAGCCAATATGAGCATCCAGGTTCCGCTATTGGTTATTGTCCCGAAACGGTTCTCGGTCATGTCTACATAGTTCTCGAACCCGTAGGGTCCACACGCTTAAGGTTTCGATGACAGTTATATTATGAGTTTATGAGTTTTGATGTATCGAAGTTTGTTCAGATTCCCGGATGTGATTACGGACATGACGAGGAGTCAAGAAATGGTCGAGACATGAAGATTGATATATTGGAAGCTTATATTTGGATATCGGAAGTGTTCCGGGTGAAATCGGGCTTTTACCGGAGTACCTGGAGGTTATCGGAACCCCCCAGGGGTTTAGTGGGCCTGCATGGGCCTTAGTGGAGAAGAGGAGAGGAGGCAAGGGCTGGGCCGCGCGCCCCTCCCCCTAGTCCGAATAGGACAAGGAGAGGGGGGCGGCGCCCCCCCCCCTTTCCTTCCTCTCTCCCTCCTCCTTCCCCCCTTCTCCTAGTCCAACAAGGAAGGAGGGAATCCTACTCCCGGTGGGAGTAGGACTCCCCTTGGCGCGCCCCCTCCTAGGACGGCTGCCCCTCCCCCTAGCTCCTTTATATACGGGGGCAGGGGGGCACCTCTAGACACAACAATTGATCTCTTAGCCGTGTGCGGTGCCCCCCTCCACCATAGTCCTCAATAATATTGTACCGGTGCTTAGGAGCCCTGCGACGATAGAACATCAAGATCGTCACCATGCCGTCATGCTGATGGAACTCTTCCCTGACATTCTGCTGGATCGAAGTACAGGGAACGTTATCGAGCTGAACATGTGCTAGAACTCAGAGGTGCTGTAGTTTCGGTGCTTGATCGGTCGGGCCGTGAAGACGTACGTGAAAGCACAAGTGCTCCCTAGGTGGTTTTGGTAATTAATGTCAACATATCTCTTGTTGGACTAACACTTTTATCTAGTATGTTTTAGATAAGTTTAACAATGGAGTGGCATGGACTAAAGGATGTGGGAACTCCTTCAAGATGATAAGGACAAAGGATTGGCTCAAGCTTCAAGCTCAAGACTCTTCATTTTACATTTTAGTGATCCAAGATCACATTGAGTCTATAGGAAAAGCCAATACTATCAAGAAAGGATGAGGTGTTGCTTAATGAGTTTCTTGCTCCACAGTGCCTAGTGATATGCTCCAAAACCCTCAACTACTTTCCCACTTCCACACATGTGTCCTTAAACCTAAAGTCAAACTCGGCCCCACTGATTCTTTCTATCCGGCGCCACCGATTTTGGATGTCATAGCCACTGCCACAAACCCTAGGCAAATCGGTCTCACCGATAGGGATCTCGGTCTCACCGAGATGGGATTGTAATCTCTCTGTGTATGTCCATTACCAAAATTGGTCTCACCGAGTTTGAGCAATCGGTACTACCGAGATTACAATGCAAACTTCCTGGTTAACTCATTACCAAAATCGGTCCTACCGAGTTTGTGTAATCGGTCCAACCGAGTTTGCCTGACCAACCTAGCTTATTACCAAAATCGGTCTCACCGAGTTTGTGTAATCGGTCTTACCGAGATTACGTTATGCCCTAACCCTAACCGAATCGGTCTTACCGAGTTGCATATCGGTCCCATCGAAAATCCTAACGGTCACTAGGTTTACTAAATCGGTCTGTCCGAGTTTGTTGATTCGGTCCCACCAAGTTTGGTAAATTGTGTGTAATGATTAGATTTTGTGTGGAGGCTATATATACCCCTCCACCTCCTCTTCATTCGAGAAGAGAGCCATCAGACTGAACCTACACTTCCAGCATACGTTTTCTGAGAGAGAACTACCTACTCATGTGTTAAGGCCAAGATATTCCATTCCTACCATATGAATCTTGATATCTAGCCTTCCCCAAGTTGCTTTCCACTCAAATCTTCTTTCCACCAGATCCAAATCCTATGAAAGAGAGTTGAGTGTTGGGGAGACTATCATTTGAAGCACAAGAGCAAGGAGTTCATCATCAACGCACCATTTGTTACTTCTTGGAGAGTGGTGTCTCCAAGATTGGCTAGGTGTCACTTGGGAGCCTCCGACAAGATTGTGGAGTTGAACCAATGAGTTTGTAAGGGCAAGGAAATCGCCTACTTCGTGAAGATCTACCACTAGTGAGGCAAGTCCTTCATGGGCGACGGCCATGGTGGGATAGACAAGGTTGCTTCTTCGTGGACCCTTCGTGGGTGGAGCCCTCCGTGGACTCGCGCAACCGTTACCCTTCGTGGGTTGAAGTATCCATCAACGTGGATGTACGATAGCACCACCTATCGGAACCACGCCAAAAACATCCGTGTCTCCAATTGCGTTTGAATCCTCCAAACCCTTCCCTTTACATTCTTGCAAGTTGCATGCTTTACTTTCCGCTGCTCATATACTCTTTGCATGCTTGCTTGATATGTATTGTGAATGTTGAACTTGTGCCCAAACTCCACTCAAATTTAAAGATCTTAAAAACTGCAACTTTGGTACTTAGTGTCTAATCCCCCCTCTAGGCACCTCTTCTCAAGGTCCTACAAGTGGTATCAGAGCTTTGGTCTCCATTGCCTTGGTTTAATCACCATTGGGGGAAGATGGATGAGTCTACTTTGGGGAGTCTTAGACATAGAGTGCCTATTCTTGATCAAGAGTATTTTCATGAGTGAAAAAATGAGATGCTTGTAATTTTGAATCAATATCATTTGAACAAGTACATTGCTAGCCCTTGTGCACCTCATGTTGATCCTATGCATCCCACCCATGATGAATCAATTGACATGATTAGGAATCTTAGAACAGCCGAACTTATCATTAGATGATTTCCTAGAAACTTGATTGGATGTTTGCCTACTCTTAAGTGTGCCTACACTATATGGAAATTTCTTGAGGAACGCTTTCCAAATTATTCCTTGAAAAATCTAGATGAAATTCTCCATAAGTCTATTGCTTTGAGTAAGATGAATAGTAGTGATCCTATGTTTGGTGATCGTCTATTTGAGCTTACAAACCTTATGCGTGCCAAAGGAGATGTTGGAATTATTAGTGATATTATTTCCGAAGCTATAAAAATTCATAAGCAAGATCATTGTCAAACTCACTCTAACGAATCACCCTCTCTAAGATTTGATCCACCACATGACGATGTTGAACATGGATACTATGATGAGGATGATGATGGTGACTTCGATCTTGATGATGCAATGAGACATTTTGGTCTTATGGCAAATCTTCAGGGATATATGTCAGGAGGAAAGGAATGGGTTCTTGATAGTGGATGTACCGATCACATGACCGGAGATAAAGACATGTTTCGTGAGCTTGCTGAAAACGATAGTCCTCGAAAGTATGTCACTTTCGGTGACAACTCAAAGGGTAAGGTGGTTGGCCTCGATAAGGTGGCCATATCACATGATAGCTCCATACAAAATGTCATGCTCGTTGAATCTCTTGGATACAACTTACTTTCAGTATCTAGACTTGCTGATTTCGGTTTCAATGTCCTATTTACTGAAGTAGATTGCCAAGTGTTTTGTCGAGACAATCATAAAATGGTCTTTACCGGTGTGCATAGAGGTGATCTATACATTGTTGATTTCACTAAAAAGGCTCAACCTAAAACTTGCTTCATTGCTAAATCCTCAAAAGGTTGGTTATGGCATAGACGACTAGGTCATGTTGGTATGCGAAACCTTGACAAGCTTATTAAAGGAAATCATATCCTTGGAGTTAACGATGTCATATTTGATAAGGATAGACTTTGCAGTGCTTGTCAAGCAGGTAAATAGGTTGGAGGAAGGCATCCCGTGAAGAACATCATGACCACAAGGAGGACACTCGAGCTACTTCACATGGATCTCTTTGGTCCCAACTCCTACAAGAGTCTCGGTGGAAATTCTTTTGGTCTAGTTATAGTTGATGAGGGTGTTCTTTCTCGATGATAAATCACAGGTCCAAAAGATCTTCAAAAACTTCGCTAGGAAGGCCCAAAATCAATTTGAAGTGAAGATCAAGAAGGTTCGCAGCGACAACGGAATGGAGTTCAAGAACGCAAATGTGGACACCTTTCTTGACGAAGAAGGGATTTCACACGAGTTCTCGGCTATGTACACACCTCAACAAAACGGAGTTGTTGAGAGGAAGAACCGGACGCTCATCAAAATGGCGAGAACGATGCTTGATGAGTACAAGACACTGAAGCACTTTTCGGCAGAAGCGGTTGAGACAGCCTGTCATGCAACAAATCGCTTGTATCTTCACAAGCTACTCGGCAAGACGGCATACGAGCTCCTCACTGGTAACAAACCCCAAGTTGGATACTTTCGAGTATTCGGCTCAAAGTGCTACATTCTTGATAAGCATCGTCGTTCTAAATTTGCTCCTATGCCTCATGAAGGTTTCCTACTAGGTTATGGCTCAAACTCTCACACTTACCGTGTCTACAACAATTTCACCCGAAAGGTTGAAGAGACGGTAGATGTGAAGTTTGATGAATCTAACGGCTCGCAAGTAGAGCAATTGCCAATTGATGTAGGAGACAAAGATCCTTCGGAAGCAATCCAAGACTTGTCTATTGGCAAGGTCCATCCAACGGAGGTGAAGGAGAGTACCTCGTCCGTCCAAGTGGAAGCTTCTACTTCACGACAAGGTGAACCAAGAGTTGATACGGAAGCATCCACAGGTGGGACACACCAAGATGAAGAAAACAAGGAAGTGCATCAATATGAACGTCAACAACCTCCTTCTCCACCACGACAAGAGAACGACAATGCCAACAATGAAGAAGGCCAAGAAGAAGAACAAGATGAAGAAGAAGATCAACCAAGAACCAAGCAAAAGCTTTCACGAGTTCGAGCAAGAATTGCTAAAGATCATCCCGTCGAGCAAATCTAAATGATATTCAAACCGGGAGAATCACTCGCTCTAAAACTCGCTTAGCTAACTTTTGTGAAAACTATTCTTTCATCTCTAGCATTGAACCTATGAAGGTCGAAGAAGCATTGGAAGATCCGGATTTAATAAATGCTATGCATGAAGAGCTACACAATTTTGAGAGGAACCAAGTTTGGACATTGGTTGAGAAGCCCGACAACAACCACAACATCATCGGTACCAAATCGGTGTTTCGCAAAAAGCAAGATGAAGATGGACAAGTAGTTCGCAACAAAGCACGTCTCGTCACCCAAGGCTACACACAAGTCGAAGGTATGGACTATGGTGAGACTTACGCTCCCGTTGCTAGACTTGAGTCCATTCGCATCTGAGGGAGTCCTGGACTAGGGGGTGTCCGGATAGCCGAACTATCATCATTGGCCGGACTCCAAGACTATGAAGATACAAGATTGAAGACTTCGTCCCGTGTCCGGATGGGACTTTCCTTGGCGTGTAAGGCAAGCTTGGCAATACGGAGATGTAGATCTCCTACCATTGTAACCGACTCTGTGTAACCCTAGCGCTCTCCGGTGTCTATATAAACCGGAGGGTTTTAGTCCATAGGACAGAACAACAATCATACCATAGGCTAGCTTCTAGGGTTTAGCCTCCTTGATCTCGTGGTAGATCCACTCTTGTACTATCCATATCATCAATATCAATCAAGCAGAAGTAGGGTTTTACCTCCATCGAGAGGGCCCGAACCTGGGTAAAAACATCGTGTCCCTTGTCTCCTGTTACCATCCGCCTAGACACACAGTTCGGGACCCCCTACCCGAGATCCGCCGGTTTTGACACCGACATTGGTGCTTTCATTGAGAGTTCCTCTGTGTCGTCGCCTATAGGCCCGATGGCTCCTTTGATCATCATCAACGACACGGTCCAGGGTGAGACTTTTCTCCCCGGACAAATCTTCGTATTCGGCGGCTTTGCACTGCGGGCCAATTCACTTGGCCATCTGGAGCTGATTGAAAGCTACGCCCCTGGCCATCACGTCAGATTTGGAAGCTTGAACTTCACGGCCGACATCCGCGGAGACTTGGTCTTCGACGGATCCGAGCCACAGCCATGCGTGCCGCACTGTCACGATGGGCATGATCTAGCTCTGCTGCCGGACAGTGCCCTGGAGGCCGCACAAGAGTCCGCTCCGACCCTTAACTCGGAGCCGACTGCGCCGATCAAGGATGGGTGGCTAGACACCGCCTCGGGGGCTGCTACCTCTACGGCGATGGAGCCGAATACCAACCCTGTCCTTGGTGAAGCTCGTGACTCCGAGGTGCCGGACTCCCCGCCGGACTCCGAACCTCCCGCGCCCCTACTAATTGAATCTGACTGGGCGCCGATCATGGAGTTCACCGCTACGGACATCTTTCAGCACTCGCCTTTTGGCGACATCCTGAATTCGCTAAAGTATCTCTCGTTATCAGGAGAGCCCTGGCCGGACTACGGTCAGGATGGTTGGGATGCGGACGACGAAGAAATTCAAAACCCACCCACCACCCACTTCGTAGCCACTGACGACGATCTAACCGACATGCTAGACTTCGACTTCGAAGACATCGACGGTATGGACGACGATGACGGAGACAACCAAGAACCAGCGCCTACGGGGCACTGGAAAGCCACCTCAACTCACGATGTATACATGGTGGATACACCAAAAGGAAGCGATAACGAGGAATAATGGGACGCGGCGAAGGATAATTCCCCTGAAAAACAGCCAAAACGGCGACGCAAGCGCCGCCCGAAGTCCCGCCTCGGTAACAACAACACCCACACAGACCCAGCCGTAGAGCAGGGCGAACCAGCGGACGACGAACATGCCACCAAGCAACCCTCCGAACAGGACGAATTGGACGAGCAACCCATCCCCGGCGAAAACAACAGTCCAGATGATCTCACGCCGGACACATCACTGGAGCATATAAACCTCCATAAAAGGCTCGTCGCCACTTCAAGAAGTTTGAAGAAGCAGAAGCGGAAGCTCAAAACAGCGGAAGACGTACTCAGAATGAGATGGAGCAAAGTACTCAAGACCGCAGATAAACATGGCGATAGTCACCAAGCAAAGAGCTACCCGAAGCGCAAGCTGCTGCCTGAATTTGACGAGGAGGCCGTAGAGCCCCCACAGTCAAAAAACAAAGAGGCCGCCTGGTCGGATAGACGACCACATGACAAGCAAAAAGCGGCAAGCGGCACCGCGCACAAGCCGGCACACGATCCTCGCAAAAAGGATGGCCCGGTCAGGTCCATCTACGGGCCAAGAAAGAAGGCTCCAGGGAGCAACGCAACACGTCGAGTGTTCGAAAACAACGGCACACCTAAATACAGGGGCGCCATACACCCCCTATGTTTCACCGAGGAGGTACTGGATCACGAATTTCCAGCAGGATTCAAGCCCGTAAACATAGAGGCATATGACGGAACAACAGACCCCGGAGTCTGGATTGAGGATTACACCCTACACATACATATGGCTAGAGGAGATGATCTCCATGCCATAAAATACCAACCCCTCAAGCTCAAAGGGCCAGCTCGGCATTGGCTCAAGAGCCTCCCAGAAAATACCATTGGAAGTTGGGAAGAGCTTGAGGATGCATTTCGAGCAAATTTCCAGGGGATCTATGTCCGCCCTCCGGATGCAGACGATCTAAGTCACATAACTCAACAGCCCGGAGAGTCAGCCCGCAAATTCTAGAATAGGTTCCTCACCAAAAAGAACCAAATAGTCAACTGTCCGGACGTCGAAGCCTTAGCAGCCTTCAAACATAACGTCCGAGACGAATGGCTCACCAGACACCTCGGCCAGGAAAAGCCAAGAATAATGGCCGCGCTAACAAGCCTCATGACCTGCTTTTACGCGGGGGAAGACAGCTGGCTGGCAAGATGCAGCACCAGGGACCTGAGTACATCCGAGGTCAGGGATGGAAATGGGAAACTACGACGCAGAAAAGAGCAGCGCCGGACTAAGGAAAATGGCCCAAAGAGCACGACGGTCAACGCCGGGTTCAAAAGCTCTCGGCCAAACAACAAAACACTGCCTCTTAAGGACAACAGTGACGAGCTATCCAACCTAAACAAAATCTTGGACAGGTTATGTCAAATCCACAGTACCCCGGGAAGCCTGCAAACCATACCCACAGAGATTGTTGGGTCTTCAAGCAGTCCGGCCGACTTAACGCCGAACACAAGGGGCTCGACACACCAAGCGAAGACGATGACGAACCCCACAAGCAGAGCACCGGAAAACAGAAGACTTTCCCACAAGAAGTCAAAACAGTGAACTCACTTCAAGTGATAACAAGGAAAAATAGTGCAGCACCTACTAAAATACGCGCCGCACGGTCCACCCCAGCGGAGTCCCGAAATTGGATGTCAAAACCAATTACTTTCGACCATCAGGATTACTCCAGAAGTATTCAAAACGCAGGAAGGACTGCTTTGATATTGGAGCCCATAATCGACGGACTACAATTTACACAAGTCCTAATGGATGGCGGCAGTGATATAAACCTGCTATATCAGGACACAATCCGCAGAATGGGGATATACCCTACCAAAATTCGCCATAGCAGCACTTCCTTTAAAGGAGTGACGCCAGGCCCTTACACCAATTGTACGGGCTCTTTACTACTAGAAGTTGTGTTCAGTTCATCCGACAACTTCCGTCGCGAAAAGCTAACCTTCCATATCACCCCATTTAAAAGTAGCCATCAAGCACTATTGGGACGCGAAGCTTTCGCCCGCTTTAACGCAATACCGCATTATGCGTCTCTTACACTTAAAATGCCCGGTCCACGCGGAATCATCTCATTAAAAGGTCATTCAGATCCCGGACACGGTTAGGCGAGTCCGGCATAAATAAACAAGGGGCTTCCTAGCCGCATACCCCTTTACAAGGGGCTGCACGCATGAACAATGAGAGCCAATAAAGCTCAATTCTATTCATCTTTTAAAATCATACTCTGTTTTAAATACATTTTTTGCACGATATTTTTCCAAACTAAGTTCTTCTCTTTTTACAGACGAACAACGTGCTACACTCGTCCAGGATACAGCACAACGGAGACACAGGCGCAGACGTGCAGCAGGGACCCGTTACAAGGATTCTTTTTAGATTAAGACCCTGCGTAAACCTTTTTTACTATCTCTTGTTGATACACATCCCCCGGTTTCTTACCATAACCGAGGAGGAGGCTGGCGTTTTGGCATCGGCCGCGTCAGAAGTTTTTGCACGCACCTGGACACTAGGGGCTTAAGGGCATTGTTCTGCCCGTCATCATAAAGACCGAATACCTCAGGGAGTGTTCGGCGTCTCGAGTTAGGCCTTATATGCATCAGCTCGGAATCATGTCTTTGGTCAAATGTTGGGTTTGCCCGGCTCCTGTGTTTTGCTGCCTTACGTTCCGCTCTATCGGCTAACACGGCACCAGGAGAACTACTGCAATTGTGCCCCGGTTCGGCCGGGCGAGCACCTCAGTAGAGAAAGCCGAAAATTGACTCTCATGATATAGCGAGAGACTAGTCAACCACTCGATCAACTTCCGGAATGTTTAGAATTCCTCCGCTTTGACGAAGGACCGTTTCCCGGTCAGGCACACACGCGCCCCGAGTTCGGAGAGCGCGGTGCCCCTAGGGGCTATATAGTAGCCCCACCATCGAACTCCTATGGCTAAGTGAAAGTGATAAAGCATTATAGTCCGGTTGCCTAGTTTGCTACGCTATCACCTCCTTCAAAGGACCAAGACGTTGGATTAAGTGTGAAAATGCGCTTTTTTGCAAACACCCCCGCACCATGTGCGTGGGGGCTGAAGCCGAAGACTGCCATCTTTCATGTTATATATACATATACATTAACGGCTGCACAGGAGATATTTCAATACTTGAACACACAAGTATAAAAGCCGTTACATTATAAATATGGTTTTACAAATCATACATGTCATTTGAACATAACATTTTTCGAGCACTGCGACTCTATTAAACGAGCGCCCTGCAGGACTTCCTCAAAATAGTGCTCGACGGGTAATCGGCTTCTATCCGAACCCCGGGATGCAACATCGGTGGCATCCATCTCTGCCCAGTATGTTTTGACACGGGCGAGAGCCATCTGTGCACCCTCTATGCATACCGACCGCTTCATCGCCTTGATATGCGGCACCGCACCAAGGAATTGCTGCACTAAGCCAAAATAACTCTTCGGCTTGGGACTTTCCGGCCACAAATGAGCCACCACATCCTTGATGGCAAGTCTGAACAGCCTATTCAGCTCAGCCCACTCAGCCAACCGATTGGTTAACGGAAGGGGACGCCCCGGACTATGGAATTGAGACCAAAAAAGCTCTTCCATTTCGTGATCCTTTTGGCTTCGGAAGTGCACGACTGCGTCCGCCGCACTCGCCGCCAAATTCAGATAAGGATCCTCCGCACCCCACAACGGGCCCAACTGAGCATACTTCGGATCCGTGAACTTCCTACGCAACAGAAAGGGATTTCCAGCCGCAATGTCTCCGGCCTGACGTAGCTCCTCCTTTATAGCCTGCATTGCAGAACGGGCATCCTTGGCTTCGGCGGTGGCCTTCTTCAGGTCCTCTTGCTCTGCTTGGCGTTCTCTTTCAAGAACCTCATAGCGGTCGGCAGCATCTTTCAGTTTCACGGCCATTCCGGCCATCTCCTCCCTGCTTCGGCAGTGAGCAGCCTTTTCGGCTTTCAGCTCCTCAGCTGCCTTCGAGGCAGCCGCATCACTTTTTCTGGCTTGCTCCTTGGCTCGAGCAAGCTCTGCCCGAAGGTCCTCCATAGCAGCAGCACCATCTGCATCAAGCATACATGTTGTAAGGTGTGGGCATCAGCTCCCTTACCAGGTGACCGCAGAGAAACCACCTACCTTGTGACTCGTCAAGTCGTTTATTGACCAGCGTGATGTCCGCATCCGCAACGTCGAGTTGCCGCTTCAGTTCGGCAACTCTATCAGTCCGGCTGGCCACCGAACGTTCCGCCACCTGCATAGGAAAGGCGACATTTTATAACTGAGACTATGATCCTCGGCACGCTGTCGCTTTCGACAACATACCGAGTCTCAGGGGCTACTATCTATACAGGGCGCACTCTATGTGCAAAACTGTCAAAAGGTATGTCATTTTTTGCGTACCTCAAACCCTGTCAGTAAACTTCTGACGGCCTCATGCAGCCCGCTCTTAGCGGATGAGATCCTTTCAATCACCATACTCATTAATGTACGGTGATCTTCTGAGATAGACGCCCTCTCGAGCAGATCCTTCAGCTCCACCAGCCGTACACCAGTTGGTGCCGAACTCCCCGGCCCCGCCGGACTCGGGGGGACACTCCGTGATGACACCTCAGGGTCGTCTGCCCCGCCTGACGGTGCGGCAGATGGAGGCGTTTCGCTCTCCATCATCTCCGGACGAAGGTCCCCCGAAGATGAGCTCTGCTGAGAAGGGCTGAAATCCGAACTACAAGGTAAGAACTTCGGTTATCCTCAGAAATAAAAATAGGGATGTCCCTTATTACAAAACTCCTCCTTTTCTACTTACGGCTCGCTGGAGGGCTGATTCCTTTGGGGAGACAGTGCGACCGGGACTCCTCCCGGCACCGGACCTTCCGGTACAGATTTCTTCCCCCGCTTTGAGGCCTTAGCCTCCGGGTCTTCGAAAGCGGTCCTCTTCTCCCCCTGGAGGGAGGGATTCTTGATTCCCCCCTTATTGAGAGCCTCCTTAGCAGAGGCGGTAGTTTCCCCGTTCCCCCCTTCGCCCTCCTCCGAAGGCACAACCTCCAACATCTTGACTAACACGGGATCCGGCGTGGTCTTAGGGAGGGGGGCCGGACACCGTATCAGTTTTTCTTGCACTATCCACTCCTGTTCAAAGGATAGCTGGTTAAAAGGCAAATCCATGATAAATAAATGGACGGTATGTCCGGACACAGGACTACTTACTTGAGTATCCGGGCGATTGCAGCTTAGGCCGGCGTCCTCGGTCAAGTCCGGACACATCTCTTGTGATCCAAAGAACAGTTTATACATCTCCACGGGTGTCGTACCCATGAAGTGTTGAAGAGCTCGCGGTCCCTCCGGATTGAATTCCCACAGGCGGAGGGGGCGACGTTTGCAGGGCAGAAGACGCCAAATCAGCATAACCTGCGTCACTACGATCAGATTGATCTCCCTCTCTTGGAGGTCTCGAATCCGGCCTTGCAATATGGGTACGTCCTTGGACGACCCCCAGTCAAGGCCTTTGTTGACCCATGACGTCAGCCATTGTGGAGGGCCCGAGCGAAAGACGGGCGGTGGCCTCTGCCTGCTGCCCTTGGGAGCGGTGATATAGAACCACTCCTATTGCCACAAGCCGAGCTCCTCCTGAAAAGAGCCCTCGGGCCATGGAGCATCGGCCCTCTTGCTTATAACCGCTCCTCCGCACTCTGCCTGACGCCCCTCAATCATCTTCGGCTCCACGTTGAAGGTCTTGAGCCACAAACCGAAGTGAGGGGTAGTGCGGAGGAAGGCTTCGCAGACAACAATAAACGATGAGATGTGGAGGATGGACTCCAGAGCCAAATCATGGAATTCCAGCCCATAGTAAAACATGAGCCCTCTCACGAAGGGGTCCATCGGGAAGCCTAAACCCCGATGGATGTGAGACACGAACACGACGCTCTCACCAGGCTCGGGAGTGGGAATGACTTTCCCTTGGGCAGGCAACCTATGCGAAATCTCGTAGGTTAGATATGTGGCGTCTCTCTGCTTTAGCACGTCTTCTTACGTGACGGAGGAGGGCATCCACCGGCCCTGTAGGTCGAGCCGGACATTGTCGAAGGTCCGAAGCACCTGAATCTGGAGCCTTGGGTGTTGGAACTCGGGGCAAGGGGCGGATTCGATTGAGGATCGAAGGAAAGGGATAGGCCTTGGTCTCATTATAAAGAGGGAGAATACCAAGAGCCGTCCTCGTGACCGTTTGGAACTCACCTTCGGTGGAGGGAGCGGGCCAGCGGGCACGGTTGGGTTACCCACGTCCGTATTGAAGGGAATCCCGGAATAAGGGGAACACGATCTCTGCTTCGACAAGACGTGCCAAGGAAACCGCTTTGCTGAACGCGTTGAGGCGGTATAATAAAAAACGATTCGAGTAAAGGCTTGGTTGTGGTGTGACGTCACGCCACAAAATACGTCAGTAGATTGAACTTGTGTAAATATTATTATCTCTACGGTGGTATGTGGAATTTATTTTGCAGAGCCGGACACTATCCTGGTGTTCACAATCTTCTATGAATTATTCGGAGGAGGAACCCGCCTTGCAATGCCGAAGACAATATGCGCGCCGGACTCATCGTCATTGAAGCCTGGTTCAGGGGCTACTGAGGGAGTCCTGGACTAGGGGGTGTCCGGATAGCCGAACTATCATCATTGGCCGGACTCCAAGACTATGAAGATACAAGATTGAAGACTTCGTCCCGTGTCCGGATGGGACTTTCCTTGCCGTGGAAGGCAAGCTTGGCAATACGGATATGTAGATCTCCTACCATTGTAACCGACTCTATGTAACCCTAGCCCTCTCCGGTGTCTATATAAACCGGAGGGTTTTAGTCCATAGGACAGAACAACAATCATACCATAGGCTAGCTTCTAGGGTTTATCCTCCTTGATCTCGTGGTAGATCCACTCTTGTACTACCCATATCATCAATATCAATCAAGCAGGAGTAGGGTTTTACCTCCATCGAGAGGGCCCGAACCTGGGTAAAAACATCGTGTCCCTTGTCTCCTGTTACCATCCGCCTAGACGCACAGTTCGGGACCCCCTACCCGAGATCCGCCGGTTTTGACACCGACAACATCTTACTTGCCTATGCTAATCATCATGATATCACCTTGTACCACATGGACACTAAAAGTTCTTTTCTAAATGGTGAAATAGAGGAGGAAGTTTATGTTAAGCAACCTCCCGGCTTTGTCAATCCTAAGAAACCCAATCATGTTTACAAACTTCACAAAGCTCTTTATGGTCTTAAACAAGCTCCTAGAGCGTGGTATAAATGCTTGACCAAGTTCCTTATCAAAAAAGGGTTTGAAATTGGGAAAATTGATTCTACTCTTTTTACTAAAAGGGTTAAGGGAGAACTATTTGTGTGCCAAATCTATGTTGATGATATTACATTTGGTTCAACTAACCCTCATTTTGGTGAAAAGTTTGGGAAGCTAATGTCGGAGAAGTTTGAGATGTCTGATGAGTGAACTCAAATTCTTTCTTGGGTTGCAAATCAAGCAAACTAGGGAAGGTACCTTTGTTTCTCAAACAAAGTACACCAAGGACTTATTCAAGAAGTTCAATATGCAAGAATGCAAAGGTATGTCTACACCCATGCCTACTAGTGGACATCTTGACTTGACCAAAGATAGTGAACCGGTTGATCAAAAGGTTTATCGCTCTATGATTGGTTCATTGTTATATCTATGCGCTTCACGTCCCGATATCATGCTAAGTGTGTGCATGTGTGCACGATATCAAGCTGCTCCTAAGGAATGTCATCTTAAGGCTGTGAAAAGGATAGTGAGATACTTAATCCATACACCAAATTTTGGCATTTGGTATCCTAAGAGGGCCTCTTTCGATCTTGTTGGCTATTCCGACTCAGACTATGCCGGAGACAAGGTTGATAGAAAGTCCACTTTGGGTACTTGTCAATTTCTTGGTAGATCTCTTGTGTCTTGGTCCTCCAAGAAACAAAACTCGATATCCTTATCCACTGCCGAAGCGGAATACATTGCTGCTGGTTCATGTTGTGCTCAATTACTTTGGATGACCCAAACTCTTAAAGATTATGGGATATATGTGAGACATGTTCCATTGCTTTGTGACAATGAAAGTGCTATGTCATAATCCCGTACAACATTCTCGAACTAAGCATATTGAAGTTCGTCATCATTTCATTCGAGATCATGTTGCTAAGGGTGACATTAATCTTAAGCATGTTCACACCGAAAAGCAATTAGCGGATATATTCACTAAACCTCTTGATGAGAAAGTGTTTTGCAGGTTAAGAGGAGAACTGAACATCATTGATGCTTCAAACTTGGAGTAGAAACTCCATTGGATACATGCAAGACATGAGCTTATGACTAATCCTTGATATTTCTCTTATGATGAAAATCTTGTGTCTTGGATATATTTGCAACTTGCATGTTATCTAACCCATGTAGGTACTTGGTGGAATCAAATTCCATGAGGTTGTAACCTACTCATACCTTGAGCAATCTCTACATCACCAAGTCTCTACACTATGGTGGTTGAAGACAAGGAAGCACAGAACCACTCAAACATATCCTTTGACAAATTCTATGTTGAGCTTCATGATTGTCATTTCTGGATACATAAGTGCACTTCCTTGCAAGAACTAACCCATGTTGGTAGATGGACTCAAATTACAAGTGGTGCTCCAAATTCTTGATGAGCTACATCAACCTTGAGCAACCCACACAAGTTCAACTACATGGACAACACCACCAACCAAGGTATGTTATTCCATCTTAGAGAAGCTTTACTCCAAGTCATGAGCTAAAGCAACTCGACAAGATGTGAATACATCAAGATGCTTAAACGAAAAATGGCAACCCCATTTTGAGCTTAAACGATGAGTATGACCTATGATCAAGTGATCTCACTTGACTCCTAAGTCAATATACTCTAACATAGGTGACTTTGTCGCCGACCATCTCTAGATGAAGTTCTCTTGTGTTCTTTTCTGTGTTTCTGCATTTGTCTCATGCATATTTGTTTCCCCTTTCAAAAAAAAACAAACAAAAAAAAACTTCATCTAGCTTTCTTTCTGTCTGCTCTGCATTTTTCTGCATCCAATTCATTGCATATCATTCAGTAAATTCCTTGCACATCTTTGTGAGATCTTACCAGTCTAGTGATCTGATGTGACAAGTGTTTTCTCTACGATGAACTCGGTTTCACCGATTTGTTGTTTTCGGTCCAACTGAATCCTTTCGGTACAACCGAAGCATACCACTCGGTGCCACCGATTTCACAACAGGAAAACAATTTGCCGCTTATTCTGTGTTTCTTCTGATCCAGCTCCACTCAATGAATCTTGTCCTCTACAAGCATCACATTTTTATCATTGCTTTGTGCTGTGCCTCAAGGACCAAACCCATTCGACAGATTCCAGAAAACCCTTCTTGGAAATTGATGTCAAAGGGGGAGATAGAGATCACATCAAAGCTTATCATTTAGAGAAAGATCACATCAGAAAAAGAGTATATCACCTCCTCAGGGGAGAGAGATCCTCAGGGGGAGAGAGAGTTCTCCAGGGGGAGAGAATACTTAAGTAAAAAAGTAGTTCTCAAGGATCCCAGATGCTTGGTGTTCAAGAGGAGAGATGCCACATGTCTTCTTGAGGGGAGAGACATGTTCATATGATCCTTTTATGCTTACTTGCATTAACTTGCATTAGCTCTATTCATCATTTATATCTTTCAGCTCTGATTCTCTATTCCCTATCTTCTCCCAGTATCCCATGCTAGATTCAGGGGGAGCAAGACATCTAAGGGAAAGAAATCATTAAAATTCATTGCATATCTTTACTCTTGGGGACATGTCTAATCCAATGTGGTACTTAGTACTCACTCTCTACATGTCATCCCAGTCTTGGTATTCTTGTGGTTTCTTCTGTTTGCTCTGGCTAGTAGATGTATCTGTGTTATCTAACCTTGTTTACGCAGGTTCATTCCATCCTAAGCCAACTCAAGACTACAAGGTAAGTATATGCATCACAATCATGTGTATGAGGAATTCTTGCTGATGTACATACTGTTTGCAAGAAGGACTCATGAGCATGAAGGTATTTTCTTTAATATTCTTTGCTCTGATGCATATGGCCAAGATACATGTAACACATTGCCTACTCTATCATGGTTATGCTCTCACATGCTTCTATATTCCATATTCACATGATTGCATACATGTAGGGGGAGCCTATGCTTGTTACATGTCTTTCCAAAGCTTTACTTGCTATTCTCTATATCTCTATCTAAAGCTTTGATGTATGTTGTCATCAATTACAAAAAAGGGGGAGATTGAAAGCACAAGTGCTCCCTAGGTGGTTTTGGTAATTAATGTCAACATATCTCTTGTTGGACTAACACTTTTATCTAGTATGTTTCAGATAAGTTCAACAATGGAGTGGCATGGACTAAAGGATGTGGGAACTCCTTAAAGATGCTAAGGACAAAGGATTGGCTCAAGCTTCAAGCTCAAGACTCTTCATTTTACATTTTAGTGATCCAAGATCACATTGAGTCTATAGGAAAAGCCAATACAATCAAGAAGGGATGAGGTGTTGCTTAATGAGTTTCTTGCTCCACAGTGCTTAGTGATATGCTCCAAAACCCTCAACTACTTTCCCACTTCCACACATGTGTCCTTAAACCTAAAGTCAAACTCGGCCCCACTGATTCTTTCTATCCGGCGCCACCGAGTTTGGATGTCATAGCCACTGCCACAAACCCTAGGCAAATAGGTCTCACCGATAGGGATCTCGGTCTCACCGAGATGGGATTGTAATCTCTCTGTGTATGTCCATTACCAAAATTGGTCTCACCGAGTTTGAGCAATCGGTAATACCGAGATTACAATGCAAGCTTCCTGGTTAACTCATTACCAAAATCGGTCCTACCGAGTTTGTGTAATCGGTCCAACCGAGTTTGCCTGACCAACTCTCTGGAAAGCTTATTACCAAAATTGGTCTCACCGAGTTTGTGTAATCGGTCTTACCGAGATTACATTATGCCCTAACCCTAACCGAATCGGTCTTGCCGAGTTGCATATCGGTTCCACCGAAAATCCTTACGGTCACTAGGTTTACTAAATCGGTCCGACCGAGTTTGTTGCTTCGGTCCCACCGAGTTTGGTAAATTGTGTGTAACGGTTAGATTTTGTGTGGAGGCTATATATACCCCTCCACCTCCTCTTCATTCGAGAAGAGAGCCATCAGGCTGAACCTACACTTCCAACATACATTTTCTGAGAGAGAACTACCTACTCATGTGTTGAGGCCAAGATATTCCATTCCTACCATATGAATCTTGATCTCTAGCCTTCCCCAAGTTGCTTTCCACTCAAATCTTCTTTCCACCAGATCCAAATCCTATGAAAGAGAGTTGAGTGTTGGGGAGACTATCATTTGTAGCACAAGAGCAAGGAGTTCATCATCAACGCACCATTTGTTACTTCTTGGAGAGTGGTGTCTCCTAGATTGGCTAGGTGTCACTTGGGAGCCTCCGACAAGATTGTGGAGTTGAACGAAGGAGTTTGTAAGGGCAAGGAGATCGCCTACTTCGTGAAGATCTACCACTAGTGAGGCAAGTCCTTCGTGGGCGACGGCCATGGTGGGATAGACAAGGTTGCTTCTTCATGGACCCTTCATGGGTGGAGCCCTCCGTGGACTCGCACAACCGTTACTGTCTGGACCCCGACTCAATGCCACATCGATCTAGCATGTAACACCTCATATCACTTTGCGGCCTCACGCACGGTATTCCCACGGGTGTCGCCTTACCTTTGCTCGGGACCGTTTGCGCCTTTTGGCACACGTATATGATAGTGTCGCTAGCATCCATATGATAAGGAGCCCGGGCTGACATGGCTAGTCGTAAACCCAAAGTGGCACAAACTTACAGGGGCAGGCATCGATGACCCAGCATCGAACGTGTCGGTCATCAGCGAGTGAATCCAGGCTGTAGCACTGGGCTAACAGGACTCCGGTGAACCGGGCTGTAGCGGGCTAAAAGGACTCCGGTATTCATCGCGTGACATTTCCCTGAAGGGACAGACACAGGAACGAAGAAGGACACATGCCGGCTAGCCTAAGTGTTCCGGAGCAGTAGCAAGCTACCATGGCTCAGTGGAAGCACTAGGAGACATTTCCCGGTAAGAGAGGTTACTAAGGATAAACAACTAGATAGTCAGATCCCACACATACCAAGCATTTCAATAACATACACACAATATGCTCGATATGTGCAAATACAACATGGCATCACAACATGACTCTACAACTCAAGTATTTTATTCAATAGGCTCCGAGGAGCGAGATATTACAATCATGGGTCTCATGACCCAACATTCAGAGCATACAAGTCAAAGCACACGCGGAAGCTTAACATGTCTGAGTACAGACATCTACAAATGAAAAAGGCTGAGAAGCCTGACTATCTACCAGATCCTGCCGAGGGGCAGGGCACAAGATCGTAGCTGAGGTAACAAGCTAAACGTCGAAGTCCACGCGGAACTACTAGTGAGACGGAAATCTCTGCAAACACATAAAATAGGCAAACGTGAGTACAAATGTACCCAGCAAGACTTACATCAGAACTATCTACATATGCATCATTATCAACAAAGGGATGGTGGGGTTTAACTGCAGCAAGCCAGCTTTGACTCAGTGGCTATCCTGAACTACGACTACAAGTAACACTTTTGAGGTGGCGCACACGAGTCCACATATTCACCATATCAATACACCACTATGGATCCGCTCCCGTCTCCCTACGAGAACGCCATCCATAGCACTCACGCTTATCTTGCGTATTTTAGAGTATCCACTTTCACTTGTCTATGAACTGTACAGGCAACCTAGAAGTCCTTTACCGCGGACACGGCTATTCGAATAGATCATATTAACCCTGCAGGGGTGTACTTCTTCACACACGCTCTCGCCACTTACCGCCATGTACACCTCGTGTATCTCGGCAACCTTCAAGCGGAAGCCTAGCGAGGGAGTCGGCCACGACCTGACTAACCACACAAGTCTCTCATCCAGGTTTATCGCCTATTCGGGTTCCATCCGCAAGGAGATCCGACCGGGGTGTCGCTCACGGCCCCAAACGATGTGTGCAGGGTTCCCAAGCCCACGTCGACGGGTGGATCTACGCCTGGTACACCGTGCCATGGTGCCTAGTCTGTCCCAAGCCCGCCTGTACCGGGTGCCACTTGGTAGACTACTAACACTACCTACAAACACCAGAAACTAGTTGCAACTCCTGGACATATATCAGGTTGATTAATAAGTCGAGAGGGGCACTTAAGCATTCCAATGCGTGGTAGTAACTGTTCATGGATCACAAACACAGAACTCAGTTCCTGAGGACGGCTGCAATGAGACAACCCACCATGTACTCCTACATGGCCTCTCACCGCTACCTTTGCCAAATCGTGTTCACACACTTAGCTCACACACAGTAGGACATGTTCACACACCTCCAATTCATCCCCGATGAATCAGACCTGACTCAACTCTAAGCAGTAGCAGACATGACAAACAAGCATGAATGAGTAGGCACATCAGGGCTCAAACAACTCCTACTCATGCTAGTGGGTTTCATCTATTTATTGTGGCAATGACAGGTCATGCAGAGGATAAGGGGTTCAACTACCGCAGCAAGTAACAGTTGAATCGTTGTTGTCCTAATGCAGTAAAAGAGAGCAGGAGCGAGAGAGTGGGATTGTATCAGAATGAACAAGGGGGTTTTGCTTGCCTGGCACTTCTGAAGATAATATAGTTCTTCATCAGTGTCATCGAACTCATCGTCGGAACCAAGTCTATCGAGAGGGGACAAACACCGGCAAACAAGGAAGAACACAATTAATGCAATGCACAATATGATGCATGATCATGACATGGCAATATGCTGTAATTTGAGCTAATGCAACTAGCAACAGATTAAATGAAGTTGGTTTGAATACAAGATTCAAATTCAAACTCCATATGTGATTATTCAAATGCCATTTAATTGATTTGACCTAAACAGTGAACAAAAGTTGTTCTAACATGCATGAAAATAGTACAGATGGATAGATTGGATTTTTCTGATAATTTTTCATATATAAATTATTTCATTCTGACTTGCGGTTGAATTTCTATGAATTTTAGAAGTTTTGAACATTTTCTAGAATTTCCTGAATAAGAATAAATCCAGTAAATGATTTATTGCGTAAGCACTGCGTCACTGTGATGTCACCAGGTCAACAGACGCTGCTGCAGGTCAAACCTGACCAGTGGGGTCCACTGGTCAGTGACTGGGGCTGGCTAGTGCCGCTGACGTGTGGGCCTAGTCAACGGCCACGTCAGCTTGGTCAAAGCTGACGCGTGGGGCTGCTGTTGTTAATTTAAAACTAAACAGGGAATAAACTGTGGTTAGTTAGGCAGTGGGGCCCAGCTGTCAGTGACTGTTGTGGGTAGTTAGCAGTGTCACAGGGGGGTTATTAGCGCGGGTTGACCGGTTTGACCAGCGGTTAGTCGCCGGCGAGGCCGAACGCGGTGGAGCGCGTCGTGTTTGTCGCTCTGGCAACCATTTGGGTGGCAGAGGCCACGGGCGAGGAGCCAGGGCTCGTCCACGTCGTCTGGAGCAAGCGGGAGAGGCGGGGGCGGCCTGAGCTCGCCGGGAACGAGCTCGAGGCGGTGGCCGGAGCACGGCCAGGTGTGCGCGGGGTGCTGCGGGGCACGACAGGAGCTGCGGGCGGCGGCTTTGGTCTTATGGGAGGCTCCTGAGCGTGATGGCATGTGCGGGCACGAGCTGCGGTGGCTCTGGCCACGACGGTGAGGATCCACGGCGGCACGACCGCTCAGGTCCGGTGGTTA
>NC_041383.1:682929129-682957948 GCF_002162155.2 Triticum dicoccoides | reverse complement strand
CGGTGATCTCAGGTGCCGTAGGTTGAAGAAGGGGCTGATGCAGGCGCTGCGGTGCGTCCCCGGTTGCGTTGGTCGTCGAGGAGGGAGACGGAGCCGCGACAAGTCTCCTGGACACGGTGGATGGGCGAGGGAGGGCCGGTGGCCGCGGTGGTGCTAGTCGGCGGCGACGGCTGCGCTCGGGTGAGCTCGGGGGGAGAGAGCCAGGGGAGGGGGGAGAGAGCAGCGAGTGAGGGAGAGGGGACAGGGGCTTCGGGCGTCTCTGTGGCGCTGGTTGAAGGCCCGGGGCTCCCAGGTGGAAGCAGGAGGTGGCCGAGGGCTCTCGGGCGCGCGCCACGCCTCGCCTCTGCCTTCTGGCAGAGGTGGGAGATGACTGGCAATGGGGCCAGTGGGCTGGGCCGGCAGCTGGGCTGCACAGATCCTGGGCCAGTCAGGTAAGCTACAGGTAAGCTCTCTTTTCCTTTTGTTCCAGTTTTTCTATTTCTTTTATTCTGTTTTGAATTAGTAAAAATACTAATCCATTTTGTAAAATCCTAAAAATAATTTTGGGCACTATTTGAAATATATGCAACAACCCTCATTTAGTTTCAGAATTATTTGAGCATTTAAATTATTTATAGCATTTAAATGCCCAAATTCAAATACTTTATGAATTAATTCAAAAATCCATAATGGACCTAGAAATATGTGCATCATTTTTGGCAGAGGTTTTAAACCAATCCAAAAATGATGAACTTTTCTGAACGACATTTTGGGTTCATTGAGAATAGTTTTATTTGAACCTAGTTAATTTGATCTGGTGCTAGGGTTTGAGCAATCCGCATTTCAAATTTCAAATAAATTTAGACATGATGCAGCAACCAACCTAGTCCAAGTGCATAGCAAGGCTAGGGACGTGACAACTCACCCCCACTAAACAAGAATCTCGTCCCGAGATTCAAGCGTAGGGTAAGATGAAGGGGGAACGCAAACTAACATAATCTTCACGATCCAGGTGGCATTTCAAATCAACGTTGATTCAATCACCATCTTTGTCTTGTCGTCTTGCTCTGAGAACTCCAGCCTACATGACAGCGAGAGGAGAAGGAGACTCTAGAAGGATCGATCTTCTCGAAGATCGAACAACTTAGGATCAACTCATGAAATGAGACATAGCAACATCACTCTGAAGGAAATATGCCCTAGAGGCAATAATAAAGTTATTATTTATTTCCTCATATCATGATAAATGTTTATTATTCATGCTAGAATTGTATTAACCGGAAACATGATACATGTGTCAATATATAGACAAACATATAGTCACTAGTATGACTCTACTTGACTAGCTCATTAATCAAAGATGGTTATGTTTCCTAACCATAGACATGTGTTGTCATTTGATTAATGGGATCACATCATTAGGAGAATGATGTGATTTACATGACCCATCCCGTTAGCTTAGCACATGATCGTTTAGTATTCTGCTATTGCTTTCTTCATGACTTATACCTATTCCTGTAACTATGAGAAATATGCAACTCCCGTTTACCGGAGGAGCACTTTGGGTACTACCAAACATCACAACGTAACTGGGTGATTATAAAGGAGTACTACAGGTGTCTCCGAAGGTACATGTTGAGTTGGCGTATTTCGAGATTAGGTTTTGTCACTCCGATTGTCGGAGAGGTATCTCTGGGCCCTCTCGGTAATACTCATCACTTAAGCCTTGCAAGCATTATAACTAATGAGTTAGTTATGAGATGATGTATTACAGAACGAGTAAAGAGACTTGCCGGTAACGAGATTGAACTAGGTATTGGATACCGACGATCAAATCTCGGGAAAGTAACATACCGATGACAAAGGGAACAACGTATGTTGTTATGCGGTTTGACCGATAAAGATCTTCGTAGAATATGTAGGAACCAATATGGGCATCCAGGTCCCGCTATTGGTTATTGACCGAGAATGGTTTTAGGTCATGTCTACATAGTTCTCGAACCCATAGGGTCCGCACGCTTAACATTTCGATGACAGTTTTATTATGACTTTATAAGTTTTGATGTACCGAAGTTTGTTCGGAGTCCCGGATGTGATCACGGACATGACGAGGAGTCTCGGAATGGTCGAGACATAAAGATTGATATATTGGAAGCCTATGTTTGGACATCGGAATGGTTCTGGGTGAAATCGGGATTTTACCGAAACACCGGGGGGTTACCGGAACCCTCCCGGGGGATATTGGGCCTTAGTGGGCGAAGAGGGAGAAGAGGAGGGCCGGCCAGGGCAGGCCAGGCGCCCCCTCCCCCCTAGTCCGAATAGGACAAGGAAGGGGGGGGGGCGGCGCCCCCCTTTCCTCTTTCCCCTCCCCCCTTTCCTTCTCCACCAAGGCAAGAGGGGGGAGTCCTACTCCCGGTGGGAGTAGGACTCCTCCAGGCGCACCCCTAGGGGGCCGGCGGCACCTCCCCCTCCCTCCTTTATATACGGGGGCGGGGGGCACCCCATAGACACAAGTTGATCTACGGATCGTTCCTCAGCCGTGTGCGGTGCCCCCTTCCACCATATTCCACCTCGGTCATATCGTTGCGGAGTTTAGGCGAAGCCCTGCGCCAGTAGAACATCATCATCGTCACCACGCCGTCGTGCTGACGGAACTCATCTCCGGAGCCTTTGCTGGATCGGAGGGCCGGAGATCGTCATCGAGCTGAATGTGTGCTGAACTCGGAGGCTCTGTACGTTCGGTGCTTGGATCGGTCGGATCGTGAAGACGTACGACTACATCAACCGCGTTGTGCTAACGCTTCCGCTTACGGTCTACGAGGGTACGTGGACGGATACTCTCCCCTCTCGTTGCTATATCATCACCATGATCTTGCGTGTGCGTAGGAATTTTTTTGAAATTACTACGTTCCCCAACAGTGGCATCCGAGCCTAGGTTTTATGCGTTGATGTTATATGCACGAGTAGAACACAAGTGAGTTGTGGACGATATAAGTCACACTGCCTACCAGCATGTCATACTTTGGTTCAGCGGTATTGTTGGATGAAGCGGCCCGGACCGACATTACGCGTACGCTTACGGGAGACTGGTTCTACCGACGTGCTTTGCACACAGGTGGCTGGCGGGTGTCAGTTTCTCCAACTTTAGTTGAACCGAGTCGGGCTACGCCCGGTCCTTGCGAAGGTTAAAACAGAGTCTATTTGACAAACTATCGTTGTGGTTTTGATGCGTAGGTGAGAACGGTTCTTGCTAAGCCCGTAGCAGCCACGTAAAATTTGCAACAACAAAGTAGAGGACGTCTAACTTGTTTTTGCAGGGCATGTTGTGATGTGATATGGTCAAGACGTGATGCTATATTTTATTGTATGAGATGATCATGTTTTGTAACCGAAGTTATCGGCAACTTGCAGGAGCCATATGGTTGTCGCTTTATTGTATGAAATGCAAACGCCCTGTAATTGCTTTACTTTATCACTAAGCGGTAGCGATAGTCGTAGAAGCAATAGACGGCGTAAACGACAACGATGCTACGATGGAGATCAAGGTGTCGCGCCGGTGACGATGGTGATCACGACGGTGCTTCGGAGATGGAGATCACAAGCACAAGATGATGATGGCCATATCATATCACTTATATTGATTGCATGTGATGTTTATCCTTTATGCATCTTATCTTGCTTTGATTGACGGTAGCATTTTAAGATGATCTCTCACTAATTTTCAAGAAGTGTTCTCCCTGAGTATGCACCGTTGCGAAAGTTCTTCGTGCTAAGACACCACGTGATGATCGGGTGTGATAGGCTCTACGTTCAAATACAACGGGTGCAAAACAGTTGCACACGCGGAATACTCAGGTTATACTTGACGAGCCTAGCATATACAGATATGGCCTCGAAACACGGAGACCGAAAGGTCGAGCGTGAATCATATAGTAGATATGATCAACATAGCGATGTTCACCATTGAAACTACTCCATCTCACGTGATGATCGGACATGGTTTGGTTGATTTGGATCACGTGATCACTTAGATGACTAGAGAGATGTCTGTCTAAGTGGGAGTTCTTAAGTAATATGATTAATTGAACTTAAATTTATCATGAACTTAGTACCTGATAGTATCTTGCTTGTCTATGTTTGTTTGTAGATAGATGGCTCATGCTGTTGTTCCGTTGAATTTTAATGCGTTCCTTGAGAAAGTAAAGTTGAAAGATGATGGTAGCAATTACACGGACTGGGTCCGTAACCTAAGGATTATCCTCATTGCTGCATAGAAAAGTTACGTCCTGGAAGCACCGCTAGGTGCCAGGCCTACTGCTGATGCAACTAACGACGTTAAGAACGTCTGGCAGAGCAAAGCTGATGACTACTCTATAGTTCAGTGTGCCAAGCTTTACGGCTTAGAACCGGGCCTTCAACGATGTTTTGAACGTCATGGAGCATATGAGATGTTCCAGGAGTTGAAGTTAATATTTCAAGCAAATGCCCGGATTGAGAGATATGAAGTCTCCAATAAGTTCTATAGCTGCAAGATGGAGGAGAATAGTTCTGTCAGTGAACACATACTCAAAATGTCTGGGTATAATAATCACTTGATTCAACTGGGAGTTAATCTTCCTGATGATAGTGTCATTGACAGAATTCTCCAATCACTGCCACCAAGCTACAAGAGCTTCGTGATGAACTATAATATGCAAGGGATGAACAAGACTATTCCCGAGCTCTTCGCGATGCTGAAAGCCGCGGAGGTAGAAATCAAGAAAGAGCATCAAGTGTTGATGGTTAACAAAACCACTAGTTTCAAGAAGAAGGGCAAAGGGAAGAAGAAGGGGAACTTCAAAAAGAACGGCAAGCAAGTTGCTGCTCAAGAGAAGAAACCCAAGTCTGGCCTAAGCCTGAAACTGAGTGCTTCTACTGCAAGCAGACTGGACACTGGAAGCGGAACTGCCCCAAGTATTTGGCGGATAAGAAGGATGGCAAAGTGAACAAAGGTATATGTGATATACATGTTATTGATGTGTACCTTACTAATGCTCGCAGTAGCACCTGGGTATTTGATACTGGTTCTGTTGCTAATATTTGCAACTCAAAACAGGGACTACGGATTAAGCGAAGATTAGCTAAGGACGAGGTGACGATGCGCGTGGGAAATGGTTCCAAAGTCGATGTGATCGCGGTCGGCACGCTACCTCTACATCTACCATCGGGATTAGTATTAGACCTAAATAATTGTTATTTGGTGCCAGCATTGAGCATGAACATTATATCTGGATCTTGTTTGATGCGAGAAGGTTATTCATTTAAATCAGAGAATAATGGTTGTTCTATTTATATGAGTAATATCTTTTATGGTCATGCACCCTTGAAGAGTGGTCTATTTTTATTAAATCTCGATAGTAGTGATACACATATTCATAGTGTTGAAACCAAAAGATGCAGAGTTGATAATGATAGTGCAACTTATTTGTGGCACTGCCGTTTAGGCCATATCGGTGTAAAGCGCATGAAGAAACTCCATACTGATGGGCTTTTGGAATCACTTGATTATAAATCACTTGGTACTTGTGAGCCGTGCCTTATGGGCAAGATGACTAAAACGCCGTTCTCCGGTACTATGGAGAGAGCAACATATTTGTTGGAAATCATACATACAGATGTATGTGGTCCAATGAATATTGAGGCTCGTGGTGGATATCGTTATTTTCTCACCTTCACAGATGATCTAAGCAGATATGGGTATATCTACTTAATGAAACACAAGTCTGAAACATTTGAAAAGTTCAAAGAATTTCAGAGTGAAGTGGAAAATCATCGTAACAAGAAAATAAAGTTTCTACGATCTGATCGTGGAGGAGAATATTTGAGTTACGAGTTTGGTCTACACTTGAAACAATGCGGGATAGTCTCGCAACTCACGCCACCTGGAACACCACAACGAAATGGTGTGTCCGAACGTCGTAATCGTACTTTACTTGATATGGTACGATCTATGATGTCTCTTACTGATTTACCGCTATCGTTTTGGGGTTATGCTTTAGAGACGGCCGCATTCACGTTAAATAGGGCACCATCAAAATCCGTTGAGACGACGCCTTATGAACTATGGTTTGGCAAGAAACCAAAGTTGTCGTTTCTTAAAGTTTGGGGCTGCGATGCTTATGTGAAGAAACTTCAACCAGATAAGCTCGAACCCAAATCGGAGAAATGTGTCTTCATAGGATACCCAAAGGAGACTATTGGTTACACCTTCTATCACATATCTGAGGGCAAGATTTTCGTTGCTAAATTCAGATCCTTTCTAGAGAAGGAGTTTCTCTCGAAAGAAGTGAGTGGCAGGAAAGTAGAACTTGATGAGATAACTGTATCTACTCCCTTATTGGAAAGTAGTTCATCACAAGAACCGGTTCCTGTGACAACTACACCAATCAGTGAGGAAGCTAATGATATTGATCAGGAAACTTCAGATCAAGTTTCTACAGAACCTCGTAGGTCTACCAGAGTAAGATCCGCACCAGAGTGGTATGGTAATCCTATTCTGGAAGTCATGTTACTTGACCATGATGAACCTACGAACTATGAGGAAGCGATGATGAGCCCAGATTCCGCAAAATGGCTAGAGGCCATGAAATCTGAGATGGGATCCATGTATGAAAACAAAGTATGGACTTTGGCTGACTTGCCTGATGATCGGCAAGCCATTGAGAATAAATGGATTTTTAAGAAGAATACTGACGCTGATGGTAATGTAACTGTCTATAAAGCCCGACTTGTTGCAAAAGGTTTTCGACAAGTTCAAGGGGTTGACTACGATGAGCCTTTCTCACCCGTAGCGATGCTTAAGTCTGTCCGAATCATGTTAGCCATTGCTGCATTTCATGATTATGAAATTTGGCAAATGGATGTCAAGACTGCATTCTTGAATGGATTTCTAGAAGAAGAGTTGTATATGATGCAGCCGGAAGGTTTTGTTGATCCAAAAGGTGCTAACAAAGTGTGCAAGCTCCAGCGTTCCATTTATGGACTGGTGCAAGCATCTCGGAGTTGGAATAAACGCTTTGATAGTGTGATCAAAGCATATGGTTTTATACAGACTTTTGGAGAAGCCTGTATTTACAAGAAAGTGAGTGGGAGCTCTGTAGCATTTCTAGTTCTATATGTAGATGACATATTGTTAATTGGAAATGATATAGAATTTCTGGATAGCATAAAGGGATACTTGAATAAAAGTTTTTCAATGAAAGACCTTGGTGAAGCTGCTTATATATTAGGCATCAAGATCTATAGAGATAGATCAAGACGCTTAATAGGACTTTCACAAAGCACTTACCTTGACAAAATTTTGAAAAAGTTCAAAATGGATCAGGCAAAGAAAGGATTCTTGCCTGTGCTACAAGGTGTGAAGTTGAGTCAAACTCAATGCCCGACCACAGCAGAAGATAGAGAGAAAATGAAAGATGTTCCCTATGCTTCAGCCATAGGCTCTATCATGTATGCAATGCTGTGTACCAGACCTGACGTATGCTTAGCAATAAGCTTGGCAGGAAGGTACCAAAGTAATCCAGGAGTGGATCACTGGACAACGGTCAAGAACATCCTGAAATACCTGAAAAGGACTAAGGATATGTTTCTCGTATATGGAGGTGACAAAGAGCTAGTCATAAAAGGTTACGTCGATGCAAGCTTTGACACTGATCCGGACGATTCTAAACCGTAAACCGGATACGTGTTTATATTAAACGGTGGAGCTGTAAGTTGGTGCAGTTCTAAACAAAGCATCGTGGCGGGATCTACATGTCAAGCGGAGTACATAGCTGCTTCTGAAGCAGCGAATGAAGGAGTCTGGATGAAGGAGTTCATTTCCGATCTAGGTGTCATACCTAGTGCATCGGGACCAATGAAGATCTTCTGTGACAATACTGGTGCAATTGCCTTGGCAAAGGAATCCAGATTTCACAAGAGGACCAAGCACATCAAGAGACGCTTCAATTCCATTCGGGACCAAGTCCAAGTGGGAGACATAGAGATTTGCAAGATACATACGGATCTGAATGTTGCAGACCCATTGACTAAGCCTCTCTCACGAGCAAAACATGATCAGCACCAAGACTCCATGGGTGTTAGAATCATTACTATGTAATCTAGATTATTGACTCTAGTGCAAGTGGGAGACTGAAGGAAATATGCCCTAGAGGCAATAATAAAGTTATTATTTATTTCCTCATATCATGATATATGTTTATTATTCATGCTAGAATTGTATTAACCGGAAACATGATACATGTGTGAATATATAGACAAACATATAGTCACTAGTATGCCTCTACTTGACTAGCTCATTAATCAAAGATGGTTATGTTTCCTAACCATAGACATGTGTTGTCATTTGATTAATGGGATCACATCATTAGGAGAATGATGTGATTGACATGACCCATCCCGTTAGCTTAGCACATGATCGTTTAGTATTCTGCTATTGCTTTCTTCATGACTTATACATGTTCATGTAACTATGAGAAATATGC
Source organism: Triticum dicoccoides (assembly GCF_002162155.2). Taxonomy (NCBI): domain Eukaryota; kingdom Viridiplantae; phylum Streptophyta; class Magnoliopsida; order Poales; family Poaceae; genus Triticum; species Triticum dicoccoides. The sequence continues at coordinate 682,949,447 of NC_041383.1, read as the reverse complement.
AACTCCCGTATACCGGAGGAACACTTTGGGTACTACCAAACGTCACAACGTAACTGGGTGATTATAAAGGAGTACTACAGGTGTCTCCGAAGGTACATGTTGAGTTGGCGTATTTCGAGATTAGGTTTTGTCACTCCGATTGTCGGAGAGGTATCTCTGGGCCCTCTCGGTAATACTCATCACTTAAGACTTGCAAGCATTATAAGTAATGAGTTAGTTATGAGATGACGTATTACAGAACGAGTAAAGAGACTTGCCGGTAACGAGATTGAACTAGGTATTGGATACCGGCGATCAAATCTCGGGCAAGTAACATACCGATGACAAAGGGAACAACGTATGTTGTTATGCGGTTTGACCGATAAAGATCTTCGTAGAATATGTAGGAACCAATATGGGCATCCAGGTCCCGCTATTGGTTATTGACCGAGAATGGTTTTAGGTCATGTCTACATAGTTATCGAACCCGTAGGGTCCGCATGCTTAACGTTTCGCAGACAGTTTTATTATGACTTTATAAGTTTTGATGTACCGAAGTTTGTTCGGAGTCCCGGATGTGATCACGGACATGACGCGGAGTCTCGGAATGGTCGAGACATAAAGATTGATATATTGGAAGCCTATGTTTGGACATCGGAATGGTTCCGGGTGAAATCGGGATTTTACCGGAACACCGGGGGGTTACCGGAACCCTCCCGGGGGATATTGGGCCTTAGTGGGCCAAGAGGGAGAAGAGGAGGGCCGGCTAGGGCAGGCCGCGCGCCCCCTCCCCCCTAGTCCGAATAGGACATGGAAGGGGGGGGGGGGCGGCGCCCCCCTTTCCTCTTTTCCCTCCCCCCTTTCCTTCTCCACCAAGGCAAGAGGGGGGAGTCCTACTCCCGGTGGGAGTAGGACTCCTCCAGGCGCACCCCCTAGGGGGCCGGCCGCACCTCCCCCCTTCCTCCTTTATATACGGGGGCGGGGGGCACCCCATAGACACAAGTTGATCTACGGATCGTTCCTCAGCCGTGTGCGGTGCCCCCTTCCACCATATTCCACCTCGGTCATATCGTCGCGGAGTTTAGGCGAAGCCCTGCGCCGGTAGAACATCATCATCGTCACCACGCCGTCGTGCTGACGGAACTCATCTCCGTAGCCTTTGCTAGATCGGAGGGCCGGAGATCGTCATCGAGCTGAACGTGTGCTGAACTCGGAGGCTCCGTACGTTCGGTGCTTGGATCGGTCAGGTCGTGAAGATGTACGACTACATCAACCGCGTTGTGCTAACGCTTCCGCTTATGGTCTACGAGGGTACGTGGACGGACACTCTCCCCTCTCGTTGCTATATCATCACCATGATCTTGCGTGTGCGTAGGAATTTTTTTGAAATTACTACATTCCCCAACACACTCGAGCTGAGACACGAAACACACATCTAGAGGGATGGATTGGAACAAATGACGAGGGTTCACTAGGTAGACAACAATTCCACGCTTAAGAGGGTGGTGAACCGTTGTCGATGTAGCGAGGAGTTGGGTTGCCATGATACCATAACAGGGCACCTTAGGGAAGGTGACTCGTAGAAATATCCCCTTAAGTGGCAAAAAGAATTACCTTTGATTCAGAGATCATTGAAACTCTTTATACCAGCCTAAGGCAATTCTCGAGCGATCATCTGGAGGGGTTCGGTAGAATGGCATACCCAGATTAGAATGGATGATGTGGATTACCTTGTTGAAAACAACACAAGGGATAATTTTAGTAACTGGGGAGAAGCTCAACAGTAGAGAGTGAGTCCACTGTTTGAAAAATTATAGCATAACCGAGGAAACTGAGAGCAATCCCAGTTAGTGCCGATGATAACACCTAGTGCTTGTGCGTGCTCTCAAGAATTGAGCATTTCCATATTCATCAAGGTTTTACCAATATCCATGTCAAGGGTCCTGGCAACACAACGTACTACCATGATGAACAGCGATGGACGATGCAGAGGCAAAGGAAGATAACCTTCTCAGATTTCACCTTAGCGGGGCCAAGGGAACAAAATCTGGATGATCGACCAAGAGACACTTAGCACTCCGCTTCTAATGCTCTCCTTGATGTGCTAGCGTAACCCATTCATAGATATGGTTTGATATCTAGAACATCAAGTAAAAGGTCGGACTTCGGGAGCACAAAAATCCATAAGGGACAACTGGGAAATAAATCCTACGAAATCTTTATGGGATGTGGCCAACTTTCTTCAATCGAGATACTACAATAATAGGTCTTCCGGCTAGGTGTGTTGGCCACGACATCCACTTTACCGGTTATCGAGAGACCAATATTATAGTTCTTGGAAAATGCTCCAACCATCATATCTGCCTGAGATTCAGATCTGGTTGGTGTTAGGATATTCCAGACCCATCAAGTCTAGGAAGAAAAATGAAAGTTTGCAACACAAATCGACGAGATGACGTTGCAAGATTCTCGGGGAATGAACTGCGATAGCAAGCTCCAAAACATGAGCTGGTTCTGCTAAACACATGTGAACACGTTGTCCCAGACAAGCATGACCACGTAGTAGTCTTATAATAAAACACTACCGAGTTCAGGTGGGGAACCATCATTGAGGATATCGGAGTTCTTACATAAGTCTAGCTCTTAAGAAGAAACTTCTTCTCCTTGAACAAATCAATCAGTGGCTTGGTGTGCTAGGGATACATATGGAATGAAGGTTGCAAGTCTCCAAACCACAGAATACTTTGCACGTATGCATGACTGATTTGGGATGATTCTAAAGGAGGCAAAACAAACTTTCTTGAATTCACGGCGGCAACTTTCACTAATACACGTGAATTAGAGGTAGTCACTTCTTTCATCCAAACATATGCTTCATGAATGAAACACGAAGAAATGCTTACACAAGTTCCCAACACTAGCTTGATGTCCGACAAAATCATGGAGAAGATAAGGATGTTGTCAATGGGCTCAACAACAATTTATCGAAATTTCCATAAAATGGAATTCCATGACTAGGTGAACAAGGTGATAGCATTGGTCAGACCAAAAGATGTAATGGTGTATGCTCGAGGGACCAACCACGAGTAAGACAACATTATGAGCGTCGTTGGTTCTGACTTGATTTGAGGATAGCCCACACCCAAATCAAAGGTTGGACAAGATGATAGGTCCATTAACTGATCACGAGGGCCAGTCGATGAAAATATCAACTTTCTTCAACACACACACAAAGGATACCCCTTTGAAATGAACTAAGTTAGGTAAGCTTTTATCCTCCAACTCTCCAAGTTGTTGTTTAGCTTGACCAACCAGCTCAGGGGTATGCAACACAGATTCTTGGAGAATGGCTGGTTTACAAGAAACCAACTTGATCACGAACTCAACATAGCGGTCAGGTGACAACCTGGTGATACTTCCGAGAAGATATTCGGAAAATCACGAACCACCGATATGCTATTAAGTTCGAGAACAATCTTGCTTTTCAGGTCAAGACGAGATGATCAAATAAGCAAGGGATTGGCATAGCCCTAACTCATTGACCGAAAGGTGCACCGAAAATAAGGACTAGGTAGCACGATCTATCTTACAATGATGATTTAAGAACCAACATGCTAAGAATGAAATTATTGTCCTTTAACTACCAAGCAACAAGGTTGCTAGGAGTATTGATTTCACACATCACGATTCACTTGTCGACATTCCGGTTGCAACAACACGGGAACCGAGAAATGAATAATGATGGAGAGAGTATCACTACGTCAAGAATTCATGAGAGATGCTGCAATTCCTATGACAATCCTGACATAAAGAGGGTAATACTCCGAGGTAGAACAGAACAAAAGCTGGATTGGCTTTTTGATCTGCGGAATACAACTACTTTGACCAGTCCAAGAAATGGATGAGATGTTGGAGTTTGTTTCTCCTAGTCATTCCGGAATAGAATGGCTCGATGGAACACAAGAATAATAGGCATCGATAACACGAATGCACGCCATAAACTTGGCTATCAACTGATAGATAAGGATCGGAATACAACTACAGAGGGACAACTCAAAGGAACATATATCTTTCTGAGTTGTGGATGCATAGATTAGTATGTCGAACAAGTTCAACATATTTCTTCGGGATAACCCATGCTGAAGGTAGAACTGGCAGATTCACAATATAGAATGGAGAACTCATCAAGAGCATTCTGGTTGTGATCTTTTGGTTCAAAAGAACTCCTTGCCAAGAATGGTTCATGGTATTTGGAAGAAGGTAATACCACGAACCTCGAGGACTATTGCAAAGGTTACTAATATCCTAAAGGAACTAGCAAACGCTATCAACATGAGGTAAGTAGGGTGAATCTCGGGTTCAAAACCCAAGGGGTAGAATACCTACTACTAGGTGGCATCACGAGATGCTTTCGAGAATAAAGGCCAGAATCATCACACTGGGAACACAAATCATGGCCAGATTACTAGATGACACTCTAAAACACCTAGGGTCATAATAATAACTCCAACATATATGTCGAGGTAATAGAATACCTCAACTTAGCAATTAGTGTGATTAACCTGGCCCAAAGGAACATCAAAACCAGAGGGAAAGGATTTGCAAGTGCATCAGATTGTTTAGAAACCTGGGATGACTCGGACAACATAACGGCTGTAAATGCTCAAAAAGATTGGAGACATGCTACAAAATGGTGGCATAGCCACTCAGAAGCACAATATCAAGGTTTCGAGATCAACAGTTAAGATACAGAAGTAGTAGGAACTGAACCGAGGCTTAAGTCCAACAATTCTATAAGTCTACGGATTAGTAACACGTGATCCTGATAGAAAGAAGAGAAGGCCTAGCTCTTAACCCCGTAGAGAAGAAGAGGGTGACTCAGATCAGAAGGACATAAGGTAAAGGAGTAAAAAGAGCCTTACGTTCCATCCCACAATCAATTCCCTTATATAACTAAAGAATTTCTAGACTCAACTTCGACCAGTTTGACTTGGTAATCCTACAGGCAGTCAAGCTCTGATACCAAAGCTGTCAGGACCCCGACTCAATGCCACATCGATCTAGCATGTAACACCTCATATCACTTTGCGGCCTCACGCACGGTATTCCCACAGGTGTCGCCTTACCTTTGCTCGGGACCGTTTGCACCTTTTGGCACACGTATATGATAGTGTCGCTAGCATCCATATGATAAGGAGCTCGGGCTGACATGGCTAGTCGTAAACCCAAAGTGGCACAAACTTACAGGGACAGGCATCCATGACCCAGCATCGAACGTGTCGGTCATCAACGAGTGAATCTAGGCTGTAGCACTGGGCTAACAGGACTCCGGTGAACCGGGCTGTAGCGGGCTAACAGGACTCCGGTATTCATCGTGTGACATTTCCCCGAAGGGACAGACACAGGAACGAAGAAGGACACATGCCGGCCAGCCTAAGTGTTCCGGAGCAGTAGCAAGCTACCATGGCTCAGTGGAAGCACTAGGAGACATTTCCCGGTAAGAGAGGTTACTAAGGATAAACAACTAGATAGTCAGATCCCACACATACCAAGCATTTCAATAACATACACACAATATGCTCGATATGTGCAAATACAACATGGCATCACAACATGACTCTACAACTCAAGTATTTTATTCAATAGGCTCCGAGGAGCGAGATATTACAATCATGGGTCTCATGACCCAACATTCAGAGCATACAAGTCAAAGCACACGCGGAAGCTTAACATGTCTGAGTACATGCATCTACAAATGAAAAAGGCTGAGAAGCCTGACTATCTACCAGATCCTGCCGAGGGGCAGGGCACAAGATCGTAGCTGAGGTAACAAGCTAAACGTTGAAGTCCACGTGGAACTACTAGTGAGACGGAAATCTCTGCAAAAACGTAAAATAGGCAAATGTGAGTACAAATGTACCCAGCAAGACTTACATCAGAACTATCTACATATGCATCATTATCAACAAAGGGATGGTGGGGTTTAACTACAGCAAGCCAACTTTGACTCAGTGGCTATCCTGAACTACGACTGCAAGTAACACTTTTGAGGTGGCGCACACGAGTCCACATATTCACAATATCAATACACCACTATGGATCTGCCCCCGTCTCCCTACGAGAACGCCATCCATAGCACTCACGCTTATCTTGCGTATTTTAGAGTATCCACTTTCACTTGTTTATGAACTGTACAGGCGACCCAGAAGTCCTTTACCGCGGACACGGCTATTCGAATAGATCATATTAACCCCGCAGGGTTGTACTTCTTCACACACGCTCTCGCCACTTACTGCCATGTACATCTCGTGTATCTCGGCAACCTTCAAGCGGAAGCCTGGCGAGGGAGTTGGCCACGACCTGACTAACCACACAAGTCTCTCGTCCAGGTTTATCGCCTATTCGGGTTCCATCCGCAAGGAGATCCGGCCGGGGTGTCGCTCACGGCCCCAAACGATGTGTGCAGGGTTCCCAAGCCCACCTCGACGGGTGGATCTACGCTTGGTACACCGTGCCACGGTGCCTAGTCTGTCCCAAGCCCACCTGTACCGGGTGCCACTTGGTAGACTACTAACACTACCTACAAACACCAGAAACTAGTTGCAACTCCTGGACAGAGATCAGGTTGATTAATAAGTCGAGAGGGGCACTTAAGCATTCCAATGCGTGGTAGTAACTGTTCATGGATCACAAACACAGAACTCAGTTCCTGAGGACGGCTGCAATGAGACAACCCACCATGTACTCCTACATGGCCTCTCACCGCTACCTTTACCAATCGTGTTCACACACTTAGCTCACACACAGTAGGACATGTTCACACACCTCCAATTCATCCCCGATGAATCAGACCTGACTCAACTCTAAGAAGTAGCAGGCATGACAAACAAGCATGAATGAGTAGGCACATCAGGGCTCAAACAACTCCTACTCATGCTAATGGTTTTCATCTATTTACTGTGGCAATGACAGGTCATGCAGAGGATAAGGGGTTCAACTACCGCAACAAGTAATAGTTGAATCGTTGTTGTCCTAATGCAGTAAAAGAGAGCAAGAGCGAGAGAGTGGGATTGTATCGGAATGAATAAGGGGGTTTTGCTTGCCTGACACTTCTGAAGATAATATAGTTCTCCATCGGTGTCATCGAACTCATCGTCGGAACCAAGTCTATCGAGAGGGGACAAACACCAGCAAACAAGGAAGAACACAATTAATGCAATGCACAATATGATGCATGATCATGACATGGCAAGATGCTGTAATTTGAGCTAATGCAACTAGCAACAGATTAAATGAAGTTGGTTTGAATACAAGATTCAAATTCAAACTCCATATGTGATTATTCAAATGACATTTAATTGATTTGACCTAAACAGTGAACAAAAGTTGTTCTAACATGCATGAAAATGGTACATATGGATAGATTGGATTTTTTTGATAATTTTTCATATATAAATTATTTCATTCTGACTTACGGTTGAATTTCTATGAATTTTAGAAGTTTTGAACATTTTCTGGAATTTCCTGAATAAGAATAAATCCAGTAAATGATTTATTGCGTAAGCACTGCGTCACTGTGATGTCAGCAGGTCAACAGACGCTGCTGCAGGTCAAACCTGACCAGTGGGGTCCACTGGTCAGTGACTGGGGCTAGTTAGTGTCGCTGACGTGTGGGCCTAGTCAACGACCACGTCAGCTTGGTCAAAGCTGACGCGTGGGGCCGCTGTTGTTAATTTAAAACTAAACAGGGAATAAACTGTGGTTCGTTAGGCAGTGGGGCCCAGCTGTCAGTGACTGTTGTGGGTAGTTAGCAGTGTCACAGGGGGGTTATTAGCGCGGGTTGACCGGTTTGACCGGCGGTTAGTCGCCGGCGAGGCCGAACGCGGCGGAGCGCATTGGGTTTGTCGCTCCGGCGACCATTTGGGTGGCTGAGGCCACGGGCGAGGAGCCAGGGCTCGTCCGCGTCGTCTGGAGCAAGCGGGAGAGGCGGGGGCGGCCTGAGCTCCCCGGGAACGAGCTCGAGGCGGTGGCCGGAGCACGGCCAGGCGCGCGCGGGGTGCTACGGGGCACGACAGGAGCTGCGGGCGGCGGCTTTGGTCTTATGGGACGCTCCTCAGCGCGATGGCATGCGCGAGCACGAGCTGTGGTGGCTCTGGCCATGACGGTGAGGATCCACGGCGGCACGACCGCTCGGGTCCGGTGGTTAGCATGGCTACAACGCGCGAGTGACAAAATGGAGAGGGGGAAACGGCGGCGGGGCTCACAGTGGATCCGTCGGAGGCGTCAGCAAGCTCGGGGAGGCGGCGAGGCGAGCGTGGGGTCGCCGGTGATCTCAGGTGCCGTAGGTTGAAGAAGGGGCTGATGCAGGCGCTGCGGTGCGTCCCCGGTTGCGTTGGTCGTCGAGGAGGGAGACGGAGCCGCGACAATTCTCCTGGACACGGTGGATGGGCGAGGGAGGGCCGGTGGCCGCGGTGGTGCTAGTCGGCGGCGACGGCTGCGCTCGGGTGAGCTCGGGGGGAGAGAGCCTGGGGAGGGGGGAGAGAGCAGCGAGTGAGGGAGAGGGGACAGGGGCTTCAGGCGTCTCCGTGGTGCTGGTAGAAGGCCCGGGGCTCCCAGGTGGAAGCAGGAGGTGGCCGAGGGCTCTCGGGCGCGCGCCACGCCTCGCCTCTGCCTTCTGGCAGAGGTGGGAGATGACTGGCAATGGGGCCAGTGGGCTGGGCCGGCAGCTGGGCTGCACAGAACCTGGGCCAGTCAGGTAAGCTACAGGTAAGCTCTCTTTTCCTTTTGTTCCAGTTTTTCTATTTCTTTAATTCTGTTTTGAATTAGTAAAAATACTAATCCATTTTGTAAAATCCTGAAAATAATTTTGGGCACTATTTGAAATATATGCAACAACCCTCATTTAGTTTCAGAATTATTTGAGCATTTAAATTATTTATAGCATTTAAATGCCCAAATTCAAATACTTTATGAATTAATTCAAAAATCAAAAATGGACCTAGAAATATGTGCATCATTTTTGGCAGAGGTTTTAAACCAATCCAAAAATGATGAACTTTTCTGAAGGGCATTTTGGGTTCATTGAGAATAGTTTTATTTGAACCTAGTTAATTTGATCTGGCGCTAGGGTTTGAGCAATCCCCATTTCAAATTTCAAATAAATTTAGACATGATGCAGCAACCAAGCTAGTCCAAGTGCATAGCAAGGCTAGGGACGTGACAGTTACCCTTCGTGAGTTGAAGTCTCCATCAACGTGGATGTACGATAGCACCACGTATCGGAACCACGCCAAAAACATCCGTGTCTCCAATTGCGTTTGAATCCTCCAAACCCTTTCCTTGACATTCTTGCAAGTTGCATGCTTTACTTTCCGCTGCTCATATACTCTTTGCATGCTTGCTTGATATGTATTGTGAATGTTGAACTTGTGCCCAAACTCCACTCAAATTTAAAGATCTTAAAAACTGCAACTTTGGTACTTAGTGTCTAATCCCCCCCTCTAGACACATCTTCTCAAGGTCCTACAGTACGACTAGATCAACCGCGTAGTTCTAACGCTTCCGCTTTCGGTCTACGAGGGTACGTGGACAACACTCTCCCCTCTCGTTGCTATGCATCACCATGATCTTGCGTGTGCGTAGGAATTTTTTTGAAATTATTACGTTCCCCAACAAGAAAATGGTTTTAGGCGATGTTTCCTCTTTCATCACCAAGGTTTTTATCACCGAATAGAGCAAATTTTATAGTGTTCAAGGAGAGTTCTGGTAGTCGACGTGTTTATTCCTAAATGGCAATCCACCATATGTGTAATCTAGGTACCCGGTGCAAGTATAAACCGAAGGGTTTAGTCTTTAAAGTCACGACAAAAACACAAGCCTTATGGTTAGAACCCAATCATCCGATCTCGAGGTAGATCATTTTGTACTGTGTACTCCATCGAATCAATACAATCCAAGCAGCAGGACGTAGAATTTGACCTCTTCGAGAAGGCCCAAACCTGGGTGAACATTGTATTCCTTTGTCTCCTACTAACATTGTTCCAAGACTCACAACTCGGGATCCCCTACCCAAGATCTGCCGGGTTTTGCACCGACACTCGAGGTGCTCTTTTCGTTTTGTTACATTTTTAACTGGTGTAAACTGGTGATACAACGTCCCTCAATGGGCCAGCCCATCACAGCTCCGTGCGTGTGAAACAAGGGCAATTTGCATGGAAAAGAATATCTACCTGGCCACAATTGACAATCTCAGGTTTGACCTGCCATGTCAACAGTCTCTGTTTAGGAACACTTTAAAGATTTAAAATAGATCGGGGTCATGGAGTTCGGTGTGCTGATTTCAAGAATTAACAATTCAGGGTTCAATTTTATCTTCAACTAGAATTTCAAAGTTTGTTCTGGACTTTATCCGCTTGCATGTTCGGTGTAGAAGACGAGGTTGGAGTCAGTCTTGGATGGCCGGTAGTAATTGAAGATCGCCAGGCCCCGTGCCTGGACCCCACACCGGCATCAATCCCCATTGATGCCGGCCACTCATGCTGTACCTTTGCATTGAGACTAGCTACGGTGGGAGTAACTTCAGCAGTAACATCGAGTCGAACTCAGCAAATTTGCTTATGTGGCAGTGAGTTAATGAGGAGAGAGGTAGTTATAGTAACTTAGCTAGTTACTGTAACATCACATGTCCCAATGCAATATGAGTTTATAGCCTAATAAATGAAGCTTTGCATGTTACCACACTTATGTTACTATCCATTATGAAGGTAGTAACATAGTCTAGGGATATATGTATGTTACTAGTGTATGTTACTCACCATTGTGGCTAGTCTGAATGGATTAAGAGAGATGGTGTACAAAAGCAGGTACTCCAACCTCCACGAGTGCTCGCCCGATGGCTCGCGTCCTGCGCACCTCCCACGTTGCGGCCTTGCCAGCCGGCGCCGCGCTCCATGAGCGTTCTCTCCCGCTCACCTACCTAGATGCGGTGTGCCTCCACCGCCCGCTCGTCGAGGGCGTCTTCTTCTACCCCGACGCCACCAGCGACGTCCTCTCCAACCTCACGGACTCCTTGTCCAATGCACTAGCCGCATTTTACCCTCTGTCCGGCCGCCTCCGCCTCACCCCCGGCACGCACAACCGCTACGAACTCCACTACCAGCCGGGCGACAGCGTCACCTTTACCGTCGCCGAGTACGACAATCACCATGTCGGCTTCGAGGAGCATGCCACGGACGACCTAACGGAGGTTGCCAAGATCGTGCCGCTTGTGCCGCCGATTCCCGAAGGTGGCGCGGTGCTTGCCGTGAAGGCCACCGTGCTGCGCGGCGGCCTCGCTACCGGCGTGACCGTTCACCACGCCGCCTGCGACGGGGTGTCGTCGACGCACTTCCTCCGCACCTGAGTCTGGTCGGCGGCAGCCTGCAGCGGTGCGGGCGCGCCTGAGCCGCCCTTTGTCGACCGCTCCATCATCTGCCCACGAGACACCTGTACGACGCTTTCATGGCGCCCAGGCTGTCCAGTAATGACGACGACGGTGGGAAACCCCCCGATTCGCCCATCGTCCAGCAGCTCCTCGCCACGTTCACGCTGTCCATGGAGTACCTGCAGAGCATCAAAGAAGCGGTCGCCAGCAAGGAGGAACGCCTTGGCGTGCTGCCGCCTTGCGCCACATCAATCATCGCGGCGTTCGGCTTCATCTGGCAATTGCTACATCCGAGCTAAACCAGGCACTGATGGCAAGGTAGCGTCGTCTTGCGGTGGCCGTGCCTACTTTGTCTTACCGGCAGACCACCGGACGAGGCTGGAGCCGCCCGTCCCCGATGAGTACCTCGGCAACTGCCTCGGTCCGTGCATCGCGTCAGCGCCCAGGATGGATGTCGCTGCCGCCGGCGTGGACGGTCTGTTCACCGCATGCGCGACGATCGTTACGGCCATTGGCGGAGTGGTGCGCGGCAGTCCCGGATACTGGGACCGGTGGATGGAGCGGATCAGTGGGTGTACAGCACGTGCGACGACTTGTCGCTAACGGTCGCAGGGTCCCCGAGGTTCCGCGTGTACGACACAGACTTTGGGTTCGGGCGGCCGGCAAAGGTGGATGTCGTATCGGTGGCGAGGACCAGCGCGATGGCTGTGGCAAAGGCGCGTAGCGGCAGCGATGGGGTGGAGGTGGGCATCTCTTTGTCGGCGGGTGCCATGGAGCATTTCAACGACTGCTTTGCCGATGCCATCGCGTGCCTTTTATCGTAGGAGTATGTTTAATGAGGGCATTGTCCTTTTATAAGTGCCTATGCAATAAGATGTTTGGTTATGCTTTGCGCAGCCAGGTGCCGCGGCTTATTCAAGTGCCCCCCGAACCACGTGAAATGGTCGCCTATTACACGGCTCACAAACTCTGCCTGGGTGCAGCTACCTATTATTCGTAGGCGGTACATGCAGCGCACGCAGCGCTGAAGTATGAGTCCCGTGGACTAGCGATTACTTCTTCACGAGGCTCATATCAGGCGCTACGGCGCTGAAGTATGTAACTGATGCCATACTTTCAGGAAAAGCTCGAACAACGTTTTGTCAATCGAGGAAAGTTTTTGATGACAAGACCTGGAGATATCAGTTTTTTGTCAGAGTGGATTCGGACCGCCACTTCTCTAAAAGCATGGTTCTTGCTAAACCCAGGCATGGGCAGCCCGGCCCGATGACCCGGCCCGAGCCCGGCCCAAAAAACCCGGGCCGGGCCGGGCCGGGATTGACATTCGGGCCGGGCTCGGGCTTTGTTTTGCAGCCCGAAAGATAGTTCGGGCCGGGCTCAGGCTTCAATTTTTCCATATTTCGGGCCGGGCTTTCGGGCTTCGGGCCGGGCTTGCACGTGCGCGTACTAAAAAACAACATTCGGGCCGGGCTTTCAGGCTTCAGGCTTGATTTCGGGCCGGGCTCGGGCTTGAAAATAGGGAGTATTTCGGGCTTCGGGCCGGGCTCGGGCTTGAGTAATGAAGGTCGGGCTTTTACAAGCCCGGACCGGAACCCGGCCGGGCCCGATGTTTGCCCGGGTTTAGTTCTTGCCTCCCTCTCTCCTTCCTCCTTGGAGCTTGTCCATTCGTTGGTGCAGCGGACTTGGCAATCCGACCCCTTCAAACGCCCGCAGACAGTGACCGGTCATCTCTCAAAAAACACATTTCATATCGGGATACCTCAAATCAGAAACTTCAAATCCATATTATTACATGCAACGTGAAACCTAATCTACGCGGAGCTCGTCCGGTTCCGCTCCCCGCTCGTCCGGCTCCGCCCTGGCCATGTCCAGCGGCCGGCTGCGCTCCTCAGACTGTTGGTCCGGTCGCCGGCAAGGTAGGGTTGGGCATGGGACACGATATGGATCACGAGACTCAAGGCCCCGCCGTCTCTCATGCCCTACTCTTCCTCGTCGGAGACCAGGACCTGAACGGTGTCGGTGGACATCAGATAAATGACGGATCCGTCCGGTGACGAACTGCCGACGTCCACCACAATGCGGTTGCGGCGCCCGAACTGATACACCATACGGGGCGCCGGAGAATGCGACTCCGCCTCACCGACGTGCGCCGCCTCCCGCGCCCGTTGCCTTGCACATCATGCACGCCATGCCATGACCTCATGGGACAATGGTGCTTCCCCAATATCGGCGCACCACCGGAGGGGTTGTGCGTCCGCCAGTGCGTTCGGACGCCACACGGACCGCACGGCCTCCGACGAGGTAGTTACGGCCGGCCTAGCTCTGGATCCATGCCCCATTTGGGCGGACACAATAGATTCCCAACGGATGGAGTCAGAGCGCAGCCGTCCACGGGCCTCCTCCCGGGCACGTAGGAGTGCAAGTCGGACGACCATCTCCTCCTCGGGGCCGCACGGGATGAGTTCGGGGTCGACGAATCTAGAGGTGCAGGACTCGGATCCGCTGACCGCCATGCCGGAGACGACCGGAAGGAGTCAGAGACGAGTTTGGGTGGTGGAGGGGAGTCGAGGGGAGGGGAGTGTGAAAGTGCAACTAATCCCTGGGTGGTTTTGGTAATTCATAACAACATATAGCTCATTGAACTAATATTCTTTCAAGATCAACGTTTCAGAAAGTTCAATGGTTGGTATGGCATGGACTAGAGATGCTGAGGACACATATTGGCAAATGCTAGAGACTCTACATTTTCATTTAAGTATTCAAGATCACATTGAGTCCATAGGAAAAAGCAATACTATTAAAAGGGTATGAGGTGTTGCTTAATGGCTTGCTTGCTCAAAATGCTTAAGTGATATGCTCCAAAGCCCTCAACCACTTTCTCATTTCCACATATGTCCTAAATCTAAAAGTCAAATTCGGCCCCACCGATTTGATCTATCCGGCGCCACCGAGTTCACTTGACATACCCATAACCAAAAACCCTAATCAGTGCAGTCTCACCGATAGGGATCTCGTTCTCACCGAGATGGGATTGCAAACTCTTTGTTTCCTTCATAACGTTTTGGTCTAACCAAGATGAGAGATCGGTCCCACCAAGTTCGCAGTGCAAACTCTATGTTTCCTTTTCATAACATTTCAGTCTCACCAAAATGAGCGATTGGTCCCGCCGAGTTTGCCTGACCAAGTCTCTGTTTGCTTATTACTGAAATCGGTCTCGCCGAGTTCATGTGATCGGTCTCACCAAGATGAGTTTTTTTCCTAACCCTAGCGCATCGGTCTCACCGAGTTGATATTGTCGGTCCCACCGAAAATCCTAATGATCACATTTTGAACCAGGTCGGTCTCACCGAGTTTCACTATTCGGTCCCACCGAGTTTGGTAAATTGTGTGTAACGGTTAGATTTTGTGTGGAGGCTATATAGACCCCTCCACCCCCTTCTCCATTTGAGAGAGAGCCATCAGAATGTGCCTACAGTTCCACTACTCATTTTCTGAGAGAGAACCACCTACTCATGTGTTGAGGCCAATACATTCCAATCCAACCACAAGAATCTTGATCTCTAGCCTTCCCCAAGTTGCTTTCCACTCAAATCATCTTTCCACCAGATCCAAATCCGTGAGTGAGAGTTGAGTGTTGGGGAGACTATCATTTGAAGCACAAGAGCAAGAGTTCATCGTCAACACACCATCTTTTACCTTTTGGAGAGTGGTGTCTCCTAGATTGGTTAGGTGTCACTTGGGAGCCTCTGTCAAGATTGTGGAGTTGAACCAAGGAGTTTCTAAGGGCAAGGAGATCGCCTACTTTGTGAAGATCTACCCAAGTGAGGCAAGTCCTTTGTGGGCGATGGCCATGGTGGGATAGACAAGGTTGCTTCTTCGTGGACCCTTCGTGGGTGGAACCCTCCGTGGACTCGCACAACCGTTACCATTCGTGGGTTGAAGTCTCTGTCGGTGTCAAAACCGGCAGATCTCGGGTAGGGGGTCCAGAACTATGCGTCTGAGGATCGTAGGTAATTAGGAGGCAGGGGACACAATGATTACCCAAGTTCGGGCCCTCTTAATGGAGGTAATACCCTACTTCCTTCTTGATTGACTTTGATGAGTATAGGGGTTACAAGAGTTGATCTACCTCGAGATCCTAATAGCTAAGCCCTAAATGTCTAGCTTGTATGATTATGTTGGCCCCTAAGGACTAAACCTGCCGGTTTATATAGACACCGAAGGGATCTAGGGTTGTACAGAGTCGGTTACAGAGAATGGAAAGTACATGATCCGAACGCCAAGCTTGCCATCCACCCAAAGGAGAGTCCCATCCGGACACGGGAGAGGTCCTAATATCTCGTATCTTCACAGCCCATCAGTCCGACCCATGTCACATAGGACGACCTCCCGAGGACCCCTTAGTCCAGAACTCCCTCAGTAGCCCCTGAACCAGACTTCAATGACGATGTATCCAGCGTGCAGATTATCTTCGGCATTGCAAGGAGGGTTCTCTTTCCGAATACTCCAAAGAAGCTTTCCGCACACAAGAGCTGTATCCGGCCTTGCTTAACACGTACAACCCTAAGCTATAAAAAGCAACAATACTTAAAATAAGTCACGTCCACGGGCCACTTTTTCGGCGAGACGTTATGTTCCGGCCTTATTATTATTCTGAACCGTTTTATAGCCTTGTTTCGCATTTTGAGGTGCGGCCAATGTCACGTCTTGTCAAAGCAGAGATCGTGTCCCCTTATCACGGGATTCTCATCAATAGGGGTTTTGGGTAATCCAACCGTGCCGTTCACACATCCCCTTGGGAATAGGCGAGATTTAAGGCTTATGAGGGGCTGCCTCTATAAGAGGACAAAGACCTATCTGTTCACCTCACGCCTTCTTCTTGCTCTGCCTTTCAATCCCCCGAGCTCCAGCGCCCAAGTTACAAACTTTCCTTCCGCCCCAAGTTCTCCAGCAATGGCCAGATTTGGCTTTCAGGGCAAGTGGATGGCCTCCTCTGTAATGGAGAAGAACATCCAGGATCTGCGAGAGGCGAGGTACCTGACGGCGAAGATCAAACACAGGCTTCCAGCCCCAGGGCAGGTCATCCCCACCCCGGAGCCCGATGAAAGGGTGGTTTTTATCCCTCACTTCCTCCGAGGACTCGGGTTCGCCCTTCACCCCATCGTCCGAGGTCTCATGTACTACTACGGGATGGATTTCCACCATCTAGCCCCGAATTCCTTCCTCCACATCTCGTGGGCCCTCTGTTGCTCCACCGACGTACTCCTTCCTCCTATATATACCTACGTACCCCCGAAACTGTCACGCCCAATATGCGACCCTATCCAAAAGGAACTCGAAGGTCCCACCAAGGATAGACCCGCATATTGGAACGCTTTTGCAAGGTGGATATCATTACATCAACATTACATAATAGATGGGGATACATACAAAAGACATACAATGCCACACGAATACAACATCATATTACATAAGAGCAACATCCGACTACGGATGAAACACAAACAGAAGCTCAAACGACATCCACCCTGCTAGCCCAGGCTGCCGACCTGGAACCTATCCCCTAATCGAAGAAGAAGCAGAAGAAGAACTCCAAAACAAGTAACATCGCTCTCGCGTCAAGATCATCGTATAATCTGTACCTGCAACTGTTGGTGTAGTAATCTATGAGCCACGAGGACTCAACAATCCCATTACCATGGGTATCAAGACTATCAAAGCTTAATGGGAAAGGAAGGGGTAAAGTGGTGAGGTTGCAGCAGCGACTAAGCATATATAGTGGCTAACCAACGCAAATAAAACGCATCAACCGCGTGTGTAGCCGTGATGGTCTCTTCTCGGCGGAGTCCGGGAAGTGAACACGGTTTCTGGGTTATGTTTGACGTAAGTAGGTGTTCAGGATCACCTCTTGATCATTGCTAGCTTCACGACCGTTCCTTTGTGTCAAGTTATCTACAACCGGACATTAACAAATTCCCATCTGCCACATAACCGCGGGCACGGCTCTCGAAAGTTTAAACCCTGCAGGGGTGTCCCAACTTAGCCCATGACAAGCTCTCGCGATCAACGAAGGAATAGACCTTCTCCCAGGAAGACCCGATCAGTCTCGGAATCCCGGTTTACAAGACATTTCGACAATGGTAAAACAAGACCAGCAAGACCTCCCGCTGTGCCGACAAATCCCGATAGGATCTGCACATATCTCGTTCTCAGGGCACACCGGATGAGCCAGACGTCGGGTTGGCATAGACCCTGGTTGCCCAGGGGGCGCCGGACATCGCTCGGTTCGGACCAGCACTTAGACAAGCACTGGCCCGGGGGGGCTAAAATAAAGATGACCCTTGGGTTGGCCGACCCAAGGGAAGGGTATAGGTGGTGGTGAGGCAAATGGTAAAACCAAGGTTGGGCCTTGCTGGACAAGTTTTATTCAAAGCGGACTATCAGGGGGGTCCCATAAATCACCCGACCGCGTTAGGAACGCAAAATCCGGGAACATAACACCGGTATGACGGAAACTAGGGCGGCAAGAGTGGAACAAAACACTAGGCATAAGGCCGAGCCTTCCACCCTTTACCAAATATATAGATGCATTAATAATATAAGAGATATTGTGATATCCCAACATAACCCTGTCCACCATGGAGCAATCTTCAACTTCACCTGCAACTAACAACGCTTTAAGAGGGGCTGAGCAAAGCGGTAACAAGCCAAACAACGGTTTGCGTAGGGAAGGTGTCAAAGGTTAGAGGTTCATGGCAATATGGGATGGCTTGATGAACAAGTGATAGGTAGCGCAGCATGGCAATAGAACGAAGCAACTAGCATAGCAATGATAGTAGTGAGATCCAGGGTAACGGTCATCTTGCCTGAAATCCCGCAAGGAAGAAGAACGAGTCCATGAAGAAGATGAAGCCACGAAGACGAACCAAGCGTAGACGAACGCATCCTCACGATCGCAACGAAACGGGAACTATCGAGAAGAAGCACACAACATGGTAAACACACCACACATAGGCAAGACATGATGCACAACAAGCATGATGCATGACAAGACTACATGAAGCTACTCATGGCAAGAGATGATGCAAACAAGAACAACATATCAAGGCAAGTTTAAATGAGGCCGGAAACAACATATAACAATTCCGGTAAGTCCTCATATGCAAATTTCGAAATTGGTCCAGATCTGAATAAACATTATGTTCAAGTTGTTAAATAGCAAGTTAAGATGCACCAAGATGATCTACACGAAATTCTAGTCAAGTTACATATAAAGTTCATTAGATTCGGAGCTACGGCCTAGAAGATATGAGCAAAACAAGTTAAACATGGCATTGATGCAAAATGCATACAAACATCAAGCAAACACCTCAAAACAAGGTTGCAACATGATAATATGAAGCTACATGCAAAATCAAGCAAGTTTCATATAGAGCACACTCAAAATGGAGCAACGGTTCAACACACGCGCACTATACAAGTCATAACAACAATCTGTCCATAACAGCAACTAGGCATCTTGCATGCATCAAAACAACAAGCTACAGCACCCCAACATAAGAACAAAAGGCATGGGCATGAAGTACAGGTAAAGCACAACAAAACATGAACACTGAGCTATCTCCAGAAACAACTAGAACATGCTCAAAAAGACATGGAAAGATTGCAAATAACAACAGTTTCAGGCTTAGCAGAAATAACATCAGGTTGCAATGTTTAGAGCTATCAAACAACATGTTACAGGAACTTATCATGGAAAACAAAGGCATGGCATGAATCTACTAAAAGCATATATCAAAAGCCCCTTACTGACCATGAGCCAAAAGGGCACAGAAAACATGGCAAGTTATATTACAGATTCATACATGGCAGAAACAACAATAAGTAGGCATGTTGGTGAGCTTGAACCACTCACCACAGAGCAATACAGGGCATGGAAAGGCAACCAACAAAAATAAGACATGTTTATGAAGCTAAGCATGGCAAGAACAAGTTCATAGGGTGCATGGATCACTAGAAAAGCATATGGCCAAAACTGAACTTCATGTTAACAGGTTGACAACAACATTATTTAGCAAACTTTGGAGCAAGATAACAACATGATACAGCAGGCTATAAATGCAACCAGGGGCATGAATGGATAGAGCAATACATGTATAACAAAACATCCTTAGTGAACATCTCCAGAATAATGCACGAAATGACTTGTAGCAGCAGGTTTACATAGCAACAAAACATAATAGAATCTGTCAGGAAAACAACAACAGCAAGTACCCTACTTAGCAAGCTCGATGCACTCAACACACAAATCAAAAAATACATGGATGACACCCCTTGAAAGATGACATATCATAGATCAAAACACATGTAGACATCAACCTCATATGATGCACACATCAATCATGATAAAAATGACAAATGAGCAAGTTATAACAGTTTCAGCAGGTTAACATCAACATGCACTCTTCCAACAGCATTTCTGTTGTCAAGATGAGCTCAAATGAAAATGATGCAATGGAATGTAATGAAGTACTCGTTGAGACGAACAATTTGACATATTACGCACACGAAACGGAGCAGTATGCAGCAAGTTATAGCATGTTGAACATGGCATGATAATGCAAGATTTTCGGGACATGGCCAAATTTCTCACCACGCAGAAACTGGGACGGAGCCGTGCGGGATGGAGGGATCCGGGACGGAGGGGAGGCATTTGGATGGATGCATTGGTGGATCTGGTCCATGTTCAGATCCAGATCGGGGACAGGTCCGGCAACGGCGGCTCTCCGGCGAAGGGCGGTGAGGGCGAGCTCCGGTGGCCGACGGGGACGACGGGGGGGCGCGGGGCCGGCGAGGGGCGGCACCGGACGATGTGCCGGCGGCGACGGGCGGCAAAGGCCTGGCCTCCGGCGAGGCG
>NC_041383.1:682921638-682928692 GCF_002162155.2 Triticum dicoccoides | reverse complement strand
CGCGGCGGCGAGCGGCCGGCGCAGGGCGGCGGGGTCGCCGGCGGGCGGAGCCGCGGGCGCGGCTGGGGAGGCAGACGGCGGCGGGGGCGCGGCCACCGGCAGGACAGGCGCGGGCGGCGGAGCACGCCGGCAGCGAGGCGGAGACGTGCCGGCGGAGGGGCGAACTCGCAGGCGGCGGCGGGCGCTGGGCGCTCGGGCCCGATCCGGCCCGGGGCGGGCCGGCGATGGGCCTGGCGGGCCCGCGCGGTGGACGGCGGTGGGAGACAGGTGGCGGCGCGCGAGTGGACTGGGCGCGGCGGCGGACGTGTCCGGCGCGGTGCGGACATGTCTGGTGGCGGCGGGAGGAAGAGGACTAGGGTTTGCACTGGGATTTCGGGGGAGATGCACATATTTATAGGTAGAGGGATCTAGGAGTGTCCAAATGAGGTGCGGTTTTCGGCCACGCGATCGTGATCGAACGACCGAGAGCATGGAGGAGAGTTTGGTGGGTTTTGGGCCACTTTGGAAGGGGTGTTGGGCTGCAACAAAAGAGGGCTTTACGGTTACCCGGTTAGCCGTTGGAGTATCAAACGACCTCCAAATGGCACAAAGCTTGATAGGCGGTCTACCGGTGCTATAACAAGGCCGCTTGGCAAGACTCAGGCCATTCCGAGAAAGTTTAATACCCACTCACAACGAGAGACAAAAAGGGGACGCTAGAGGACATAGGAGTGCCGGATTGCAAAACGGAAAACGGGGAAAATGCTCGGATGCATGAGACAAACACGTATGCAAAATGAAATGCACATGATGACATGATACGAAATGCATATGATGACATGGCAAAGTGCAACACGCAAGAAAATGACATGGCAATGACGGCGAATAACTGGCAGACACCTGGCGCAACGAATCGGGGGCGTTACAACACTCCTCCACTAACAAGAGATCTCGTCCCGAGATCTTAGGACCGAGACGGAAGGAAAAAAAGGATGAGGTGAAACAAGAACTCAAGAGAAGAAGCAAAGAATCGAGAGCACTCGAGAAGAAGAGAGGAACAACGAGAATGACGAGAATCGAAAGCTCACGGAATGGGATAGACTATGAAACCACTCGTTCTAACCGGAGTGGTTAGAATGAGAAAAGAAACAGATAAGACTGAAAGGATTTAGGTAGCACTCCGGCTGAAAATGGGAGGATTAGAACGAACTTGAGAGGATGGAACGGTACTTGATGAATACATGACAAAAAACCTCCAGAAAGAATTGAAAGAGTTGAATGAAAAGAACGGATAAGGATATGACAACTTGTGCCATGAATGAAATTGAAAGCATCTTTAGAAGTAAGGTTAGAATGGAGTTGTTGAGAAAATCAACAAAGAAAGAATAAGCTTGTTGTGGACTTATGGAAAACATCTCGAAATTACGAGGTGATAACCGACCACAAACGGAAATGATTGGATAGCTGAGAAGAACGAAGAAATGCAAAACTCCACTTCAAAAGAATACGGAGAATTAATTTCACTTCGAGACGCGAGAAGAAAAGATACTTGAACTCCACCGACAAGAATCTTGATGAACACTTGAAAGAATGAATTAATTCATGAAGAACGCCATGAACTCCGGTGACAAAAGGATGATAAGATAGAATGAAGGATGAAAGAATAAGATGAGCCTTGCGATGATTTAGATGGGGGTTCCTACAAAATGGCTGAGAAAATTTGAACTTTGGAAAAGAAAAGATGAAAACACTTGAAACTAGAATTTATTCATCAAGAACAAACTCCGAAGAAAGGGATTACTCACTTGGATGAAATAAGAATAAGATTTATTGTATGCTTATCCTCCATCAAATTAAATTGATGAGAAGCAATGGATTTTTCATACTACTTATTCTTCTTGAAAGAGAATTGAGAAATGACATATCGCAAACTTGAGAAGGTCTTCATGAACCACCGGTAGGATAGAAAAGAACGAATGGATTTAAATGATGACAACGGAAAAAGAATTTGAATGAACCACCGTAAGAATTCAAAATGACTGATGAAATAGAATGAATCACCGGGAAGAATTAGAAGAACAAATATGCTTGAGGGGTTTTAGATGCAAAAGAACAAAGAGATCATGAGCTGATTGAAGAATACTTGAACGAAGCACCAGAATCATTGGATAATGTTAACTGAAATGTGAGGACGAAGAATTCTTCTGGAATGATGGCCTCCGGTGAAAAGAAACGGGAAAACAACTCCTGACATACTCCGGATGGGTAAGCAAAGGAATATCTGACAAATGGAATAATATGAGAGGATAACATGAAGCTAGAACCACGAAACTTCGAGAGAACGGGCAAGATTGTGAGTAAAAACTCTGCTTCGGTCTTCAAATGACGACGGAAAATACCACCAAAATTTACTGAGATACTCCGGGAGAATGAAAAAAACGAGGAGGTTGAGCCAACAATGAAAAGAATTTGAACGAGATCTTGGAGAAGCCATGTGACTGATGGAATCCATTCTTACGTCACACTTTGAAAAGAACTGAGAAAACTCCGGGGTAATTAGAAGAGTCAGGTAAGATCCTGGAAAAAGACCTGTGGGTTAGGGCCCACTAAAGAGAAAAACACCATTGGAAAGGGATGTTGAAAAGATAGGTGATGCACCGGAACAATTCAAATATTTGAATGAGGTGACCACCTCGAATTAATTCAAACACAGACGAATCTCCTGAGATTTCTTGAACACTCCGGAAGGATAAACTAGCGAGAGGCGAACGAGCAAAGGAAAAACATTTGAGCCGAGGAAAAGAATGTGATCACCTGAAAAACTTGAATTGAGTCCACCGGAGAAGAAAAGAGATGAAGAATGACGAACGAGACGAGAATTCACCGGTAGAAATAATTGAGGGAAGACTAAAGAGACTTCGTACGAATGAAATAGATGGTCGAGAGAGAGTCAGACTCCGAGAAGAAGAGGTTGGGAGGGCGGGAAAACAAAGACAACTTGGAAGGGAAAAAAAAATCAACGAATAACTTCAAGAGGAAACACCGGTTGAAAACATTGAGGAAAGAAGGCAAAGACTTCACACGAGTAGGATGGATACTTGATTACGGACTCCGGTTCCAAGAGGAAGAAGGGTGGGCGGGTGGGAAAAACAGGGACAACTTCGGACAGGGAAACAACATCGATCGAAAAGAGCTGAGGATTGATCTTGGCAAAGATGAAGAGGCTCGAGTCGACTTGACGAGAAATGCACCGGATAAAAGAGCTGAGGAACAACGATCGGAAAACCAAACTGTGTGATCCTAAAGAAAAATTTGAATGGGAAGAGGAGTAGTTCAAAACACCTACGTCAAGATTCCTCACCAGAGCGACGAAGGGGCAGAGGAGTAAAAAGAATTCCTACTCTCCGATATAACTAGACTCAGAAATCAGTTTTCTTCTAGACTCAACAACGGCCAAACTACACGATCAATCAAGGGGGGCTCCTAAGGTTGGTCGAGGCTCTGATACCAACTTGTCACGCCCAATATGCGACCCTATCCAAAAGGAACTCGAAGGTCCCACCAAGGATAGACCCGCATATTGGAACACTTTTGCAAGGTGGATATCATTACATCAACATTACATAATAGATGGGGATACATACAAAAGACATACAATGCCACACGAATACAACATCATATTACATAAGAGCAACATCCGACTACGGATAAAACACAAACAGAAGCTCAAACGACATCCACCCTGCTAGCCCAGGCTGCCGACCTGGAACCTATCCCCTAATCGAAGAAGAAGCAGAAGAACTCCAAAACAAGTAACATCGCTCTCGCGTCAAGATCATCGTATAATCTGTACCTGCAACTGTTGGTGTAGTAATCTGTGAGCCACGAGGACTCAGCAATCCCATTACCATGGGTATCAAGACTAGCAAAGCTTAATGGGAAAGGAAGGGGTAAAGTGGTGAGGTTGCAGCAGCGACTAAGCATATATAGTGGCTAACCAACGCAAATGAGAGCGAGAAGAGAAACAAAGGAATGGTCGTGAAGCTAGCAATGATCAAGAGGTGATTCTGAACACCTACTTACGTCAAACATAACCCAGAAACCGTGTTCACTTCCCGGACTTCGCCGAGAAGAGACCATCACGGCTACACACGCGGTTGATGCGTTTTAATTTGGATCAGGTGTCAAGTTATCTACAACCGAACATTAACAAATTCCCATCTGCCACATAACCGCGGGCACGGCTCTCGAAAGTTTAAAACTTGCAGGGGTGTCCCAACTTAGCCCATGACAAGCTCTCGCGATCAACGAAGGAATAGACCTTCTCCCAGGAAGACCCGATCAGTCTCGGAATCCCGGTTTACAAGACATTTCGACAATGGTAAAACAAGACCAGCAAGACCTCCCGCTGTGCCGACAAATCCCGATAGGATCTGCACATATCTCGTTCTCAGGGCACACCGGATGAGCCAGACGTCGGGTTGGCATAGACCCTGGTTGCCCAAGGGGCGCCGGACATCGGTCGGTTCGGACCAGCACTTAGACAAGCACTGGCCCGGGGGGGCTAAAATAAAGATGACCCTTGGGTTTGCCGACCCAAGGGAAGGGTATAGGTGGTGGTGAGGCAAATGGTAAAACCAAGGTTGGGCCTTGCTGGACAAGTTTTATTCAAAGCGGACTGTCAGGGGGGTCCCATAAATCACCCGACCGCGTTAGGAACGCAAAATCCGGGAACATAACACCGGTATGACGGAAACTAGGGCGGCAAGAGTGGAACAAAACACTAGGCATAAGGCCGAGCCTTCCACCCTTTACCAAATATATAGATGCATTAATAATATAAGAGATATTGTGATATCCCAACATAACCCTGTCCACCATGGAGCAATCTTCAACTTCACCTGCAACTAACAACGCTATAAGAGGGGCTGAGCAAAGCGGTAACAAGCCAAACAACGGTTTGCGTAGGGAAGGTGTCAAAGGTTAGAGGTTCATGGCAATATGGGATGGCTTGATGAACAAGTGATAGGTAGCGCAACATGGCAATAGAACGAAGCAACTAGCATAGCAATGATAGTAGTGAGATCCAGGGTAACGGTCATCTTGCCCGAAATCCCGCAAGGAAGAAGAACGAGTCCATGAAGAAGATGAAGCCACGAAGACGAACCAAGCGTAGACGAACGCATCCTCACGATCGCAACAAAACGGGAACTATCGAGAAGAAGCACACAACATGGTAAACACACCACACATAGGCAAGACATGATGCACAACAAGCATGATGCATGACAAGACTACATGAAGCTACTCATGGCAAGAGATGATGCAAACAAGAACAACATATCAAGGCAAGTTTAAATGAGGCCGGAAACAACATATAACAATTCCGGTAAGTCCTCATATGCAAATTTCGAAGTTGGTCCAGATCTGAATAAACATTATGTTCAAGTTGTTAAATAGCAAGTTAAGATGCACCAAGATGATCTACACGAAATTCTAGTCAAGTTACATATAAAGTTCATTAGATTCGGAGCTACGGCCTAGAAGATATGAGCAAAACAAGTTAAACATGGCATTGATGCAAAATGCATACAAACATCAAGCAAACACCTCAAAACAAGGTTGCAACATGATAATATGAAGCTACATGCAAAATCAAGCAAGTTTCATATAGAGCACACTCAAAATGGAGCAACGGTTCAACACACGCGCACTATACAAGTCATAACAACAATCTGTCCATAACAGCAACTAGGCATCTTGCATGCATCAAAACAACAAGCTACAGCACCCCAACATAAGAACAAAAGGCATGGGCATGAAGTACAGGTAAAGCACAACAAAACATGAACACTGAGCTATCTCCAGAAACAACTAGAACATGCTCAAAAAGACATGGAAAGATTGCAAATAACAACAGTT
Source organism: Triticum dicoccoides (assembly GCF_002162155.2). NCBI lineage: Eukaryota > Viridiplantae > Streptophyta > Magnoliopsida > Poales > Poaceae > Triticum > Triticum dicoccoides. Next base: position 682,922,791 of record NC_041383.1, on the reverse strand, counting down.
TCAGGCTTAGCAGAAATAACATCAGGTTGCAATGTTTAGAGCTATCAAACAACATGTTACAGGAACTTATCATGGAAAACAAAGGCATGGCATGAATCTACTAAAAGCATATATCAAAAGCCCCTTACTGACCATGAGCCAAAAGGGCACAGAAAACATGGCAAGTTATATTACAGATTCATACATGGCAGAAACAACAATAAGTAGGCATGTTGGTGAGCTTGAACCACTCACCACAGAGCAATACAGGGCATGGAAAGGCAACCAACAGAAATAAGACATGTTTATGAAGCTAAGCATGGCAAGAACAAGTTCATAGGGTGCATGGATCACTAGAAAAGCATATGGCCAAAACTGAACTTCATGTTAACAGGTTGACAACAACATTATTTAGCAAACTTTGGAGCAAGATAACAACATGATACAGCAGGCTATAAATGCAACCAGGGGCATGAATGGATAGAGCAAGACATGTATAACAAAACATCCTTAGTGAACATCTCCAGAATAATGCACGAAATGACTTGTAGCAGCAGGTTTACATAGCAACAAAACATAATAGAATCTGTCAGGAAAACAACAACAGCAAGTACCCTACTTAGCAAGCTCGATGCACTCAACACACAAATCAAAAAATACATGGATGACACCCCTTGAAAGATGACATATCATAGATCAAAACACATGTAGACATCAACCTCATAGGATGCACACATCAATCATGATAAAAATGACAAATGAGCAAGTTATAACAGTTTCAGCAGGTTAACATCAACATGCACTCTTCCAACAGCATTTCTGGCATCAAGATGAGCCCAAATAAAAATGATGCAATGGAATGAACTGAAGTACTCGTTGAGACGAACAATTTGACATATTACACGCATGAAACGGAGCAGTATGCAGCAAGTTATAGCATGTTGAACATGGCATGACAATGCAAAATTTTCGGGACTCAGCCAAATTTCTCACCACGCAGAAACCGGGACGGAGCCGTGCGGGATGGAGGGATCCGGGACGAGGGGAGGCGTTTGGATGGATGCATTGGTGGATCTGGTCCACGTCCAGATCCAGATCGGGGACAGGTCCGGCGACGGCGGCTCTCCGGCGAAGGGCGGCGAGGGCGAGCTCCGGTGGCCGACGGGGACGACGG
>NC_041383.1:682906587-682921318 GCF_002162155.2 Triticum dicoccoides | reverse complement strand
GGAGACGCGCCGGCGGCGGGGCGAACTCGCGGGCGGCGGCGGGCGCTGGGCGTTCGGGCCCGATCCAGCCCGGGGCGGGCCGGTGATGGGCCTGGCGGGCCCGCGCGGTGGACGGCGGCGGGAGACAGGTGGCGGCGCGCGAGTGGACGGGGCGCGGGGACGGACGTGCCCGGCGCGGTGCGGACATGTCCGGTGGCGGCGGGAGGAAGAGGACTAGGGTTTGCACCGGGATTTCGGGGGAGATGCACATATTTGTAGGTAGAGGGAGCTAGGAGTGTCCAAATGAGGTGCGGTTTTCGGCCACGCGATCGTGATCGAACGACCGAGAGCATGGAGGGGAGTTTGGTGGGTTTTGGGCCACTTTGGAAGGGGTGTTGGGCTGCAACAAAAGAGGGCTTTACGGTTACCCGGTTAACCGTTGGAGTATCAAACGACCTCCAAATGGCACGAAACTTGACAGGCGGTCTACCGGTGCTATACCAAGGCCGCTTGGCAAGACTCGGGCCATTCCGAGAAAGTTTAATACCCACTCACAACGAGAGACAAAAAGGGGACGCCGGAGGACATAGGAGTGCCGGATTGCAAAACGGACAACGGGGATGCATGAGATGAACACGTATGCAAAATGAAATGCACATGATGACATGATATGAAATGCATATGATGACATGGCAAAGTGCAACACGCAAGCAAATGACATGGCAATGACGGCGAATAACTGGCAGACACCTGGCGCAACGAATCCGGGGCGTTACACAAACCATCAGAACAGGAGCTAAAAACCTAATTCCACCGCCGCAACCTTCTGTATCCACGAGATCCCATCTTGGGGCCTGTTCCGGAGCTCCACCGGAGGGGGCATCCACCACGATGGGCTTCTACATCAACACCATAGCTCCTCCGAATTAGTGTGAGTAGTTCACTTCAGACCTTTGGGTCCATAGCTAGTAGCTAGATGGCTTCTTCTCGCTTTTTGGATCTCAATACAATGTTCTCCCCCTCTCTCGTGGAGATCTATTAGATGTAATCTTATTTTTGTGGTGTGTTTGTTGAGACCGATGAATTGTGGGTTTATGATCCCGCTTATCTATGAATAATATTTGAATCTTCTCTGAATTCTTTTATGTATGATTGAGTTATCTTTGCAAGTCTCTTCGAATTATCCTTTTGGTTTGGCCAACTAGATTGGTAGTTCTTGCAATGGGAGAAGTGCTTAGCTTTGGGTTCAATCTTGCGGTGTCCTTTCCCAGTGACAGAAGGGGCAGCAAGGCACGTATTGTATTGTTGCCATCGAGGATAACAAGATGGGGTTTTTATCATATTGCATGAATTTATCGCTCTACATCATGTCATCTTGCTTAAGGCGTTACTCTGTTTTTAACTTAATACTCTAGATGCATGCTGGATAGCAGTCGATGAGTGAAGTAATAGTAGTAGATGCAGAATCGTTTCGATCTACTTGTCTTGGACGTGATGCCTATATACATGATCATACCTAGATATACTCATAATTATGCTCAATTCTATCAATTGCTCAACAGTTATTTGTTCACCCACCGTAGAATATCTATGCTCTTGAGAGAAGCCACTAGTGAAACCTATGGCCCCCGGGTCTATTCTCATCATATCAATCTCCATTACTTTATTACTTGCTTTGTTTTTACTTTGCCTTTTACTTTTCACTTTGCATATATATACCAAAAATACCAAAAATATTATTTATCATCTCTATCAGATCTCACTCTCGTAAGTGACCGTGAAGGGATTGACAACCCCTAATCGCGTTGGTTGCAAGGAGCTATCGTTTTGTGTAGGTACGAGGGACTTGTGCATCGTCTCCTACTGGATTGATACCTTGGTTCTCAAAAACCGAGGGAAATACTTACGCTACTTTGCTGCATGATCCTCTCCTCTTCGGGGAAATCCAACGCAGTGCTCAAGAGGTAGCAAGAAGAATTTTTGGCGCCGTTGCCGGGGAGGCTCACGCAAGAGCAAGTCAACCATACCAAGTACCGATCACAATCCCTATCTCTCGTATTACATTATTTGCCATTTGCCTCTCGTTTTCCTCTCCCCCACTTCACCCTTGCCGTTTTATTCACCCTCTCTTTCCCAATCTCCTCCTCTTTTTCCCGTTTGCCTTTTCCCGTTGCCTTTTTGTTTGCTCGTGTGTTAGTTTGCTTGCTTGTCGCGATGGCTCTACCTAGATTTGGTGATCTTCATCTTAAAAGGCTAGAGGAGATCGAAAGCAATGTCAGAAAGTTTATGGTTTTGCAATTTGAGCATAATTATTTCTTTAGAAACGAGCTTAAGGAACAAAAAAGTTTTATGAGTTATATGAATAAAGAACTCGATGATATGTCTAAAGAATTTGATGGTATAAGATCCCAAATTGCTCGTCTTGAGAAGATGACCGCTGAAATTTCGGATATGCAAGCTACCTTAGTCAATAAGATGGCCGCTAAACCGAACTCCTATGAAAATCAAGATGAAGATCTAAAAGTTATTGATGTGTCCCCCATTAAATCTTTGTTTTGCAATATGAATCTTGATGAAACTGAATATGATCTTCCTTTACCTAGAAGGCGTTCTAAGAATTCAGAGTTTCTAGATCTTGATGATGAAATTGATGAAAGTGGGATTGAAAGAAATAAAAACCTAGATGTTGCTAAACCCACTATTTTGGATCTCAAGAAATTTAATTATGAGAATTGCTCTTTAATTGGTTGTATTTCCTTGTTGCAATCCGTGCTAGATTCTCCTCATTCTTATAGTCAAAATAAGGCCTTTACCGAACACATTGTTGATGCCTTGATGCAATCTTATGAAGAAAAACTTGAGTTGAAAGTTTATATCCCTAGAAAACTCTATGATGAGTGTGAACCTACTATTAAAATTAAAATTAAAGATTATGAGTTTCATGCTTTGTGTGATTTGGGTGCTAGTGTCTCTACTATTCCCAAAACTTTGTGTGATTTGCTAGATTTCTGTGACTTTGATGATTGCTCTCTAAACTTGCATCTTGCGGATTCCACTATTAAAAAGACTATGGGAAGAATTAATGATGTTCTTATTGTTGCAAATAGGAATTATGTGCCCGTAGATTTTATCGTTCTTGATATAGATTGCAATCCTTCATGTCCTATTATTCTTGGTAGACCTTTCCTTAGAACAATTGGTGCAATTATTGATATGAAGGAATGGAATATTAGATTCCAATTTTCCTTAAAGAAGGGCATGGAACACTTCCCTAGAAAGAAAATAAAATTACCATATGAATCTATCATAAGAGCCACTTATGGATTTCCTACCAAAGATGGCAATACCTAGATCTATCCTTGCTTTTATGCCTAGCTAGGGGCGTTAAACGATAGCGCTTGTTGGGAGGCAACCCAATTTTAATTTTTGTTTTTGCTTCTGTTTAGGAATAAATAATCCATCTAGCCTCTGTTTGGATGTGGTTTTATGCTTTAATTAGTGTTTGTGCCAAGTAGAACCTATAGGATAACCTACGATGATAGTTGATTTAATTCTGCTGAAAAACAGAAACTTTGCGTGCACGAATATAATTTTGTTAAATCACAGAAACGTGCTTTTGCATTGATTCTTTTTTCTCCTGTGCAATAAATAAATTGTCCAGGACTTCCTATTTTGGTAGGATTTTTAGAGTTCCAGAAGTTTGTGTTAGTTACATATTACTACAGACTGTTCTGTTTTTGACAGATTCTGTTTTGCGTGTGTTGTTTGCTTATTTTGATGAATCTATGGCTAGTAAAATAGTTTATAATCGATAGAGAAGTTGGAATACAGTAGGTTTAACACCAATATAAATAAATAATGAGTTAATTACAGTACCTTGAAGTAGTCTTTTGTTTTCTTTCTCTAACGGAGCTCACGAGATTTCTATTGAGTTTTGTGTTGTGAAGTTTTCAAGTTTTGGGTGAATTCTTTTGATGGACTATGGAACAAGGAGTGGCAAGAGCCTAAGGTTGGGGATTCCCATGGCACTCCCAAGATAATCCAAGTACACCAAAAATTCAAAGCTTGGGGATGCCCCGGAAGGCATCCCCTATTTCGTCTACTTGCATCTGTAATTTACTTGGAGCTATATTTTTATTCACCACATGATATGTGTTTTGCTTGGAGCGTCTTGTATTATTTGCGCCTTTGCTTGTTAGTTTACCACAATCATCCTTGCTGTACACACCTTCTGAGAGAGCCATATATGAATTGGAATTTTCTAGAATACTCTATGTGCTTCACTTATATCTTTTGAGCTTGATAGTTTTGCTCATAGTGCTTCACTTATATCTTTTGAGCGTGATAATTTTTGCTCTAGCGCTTCACTTAGATCTTTTAGAGCACGGTGGTGGATTTGTTTTAAAGAAACTATTGATCTCTCATGCTTCACCTAGATTATTTTGGTAGTCGTTAATAGCATGGTAATTTTCTTAATATTAATATACTTGGTATTCAAGATATGTGAAACTTTCTTTTGAGTGCGTTGAATACTAAGATAAGTTTGATGCTTGATAATTGTTTTGAGATATGGAGGTGATAATATCAAAGTCATGCTAGTTGAGTAATTGTGAATTTAAGAAATGCTTGTGTTGAAGTTTGCAAGTCCTGTAGCATGCACGTATGGTTAAAGTTGTGTAACAAATTTGAAACATGAAGTGTACCTGGCTTGTGCATCCTTATGAGTGGCGGTCGGGGACGAGCGATGGTCTTTTCCTACCAATCTATCCCCCTAGGAGCATGCGCATAGTACTTGATTTTTGATGACTTCTAAATTTTTGCAATAAGTATACGAGTTCTTTTGACTAATGTTGAGTCCATGGATAATACGCACTTTTACCTTTCCGCCATTGCTAGCCTCTTCGGTACCGTGCATTGGCCTTTCTCACCTTGAGAGTTGGTGCAAACTTCGTCGGTGCATCCAAACCCCGTGATACGATACGCTCTATCACACATAAGCCTCCTTATATCTTCCTCAAAACAACCACCATACCTACCTATCATGGCATTTCCATAGCCATTCCGAGATATATTGCCATGCAACTTCCATCATCATATTCATGACATACTTACTTTTGTCATATTGCCATTGCATGATCATGTAGTTGACATCGTATTTGTGGCAAAGCTACTATGTATTATTTTTCATACATGTCACTCTTGATTCATTGCACCATCCCGGTATACCGCCGGATGCATTCATATAGAGTCATATCTTGTTCTAGTTTCGAGTTGTAATCCTTATGTTGTAATCAATAGAAGTGTGATGATCATCATTATTATAGCATTGCCCAAAAAGAAAAAAAAGAGAAAGGCCAAAAAGAAAAAAAGGAAAGGCCAAAGAAAAAAAAGGAAAAAAAAATAAAAAAAATAAAAAGGGCAATGCTACTATCTCTTTTTCCACACTTGTGCTTCAAAGTAGCACCTTGTTCTTCATGTAGTGAGTCTCTTATATTGTGCTTCAAAGTAGCACCTTGTTCTTCATGTAGTGAGTCTCATAAGTTGTCTTTTTATACTAGTGGGAATTTTTCATTGTAGAACTTGGCTTGTATATTCCTACGATGGGCTTCCTCAAATGCCCTAGGTCTTCATGAGCAAGCGAGTTGGATGCACACCCACTAGTTTTCTTTTGTTGAGCATTCATAGCTCTAGTGCATCCGTTGCATGGCAATCACTACTCCTCATGTTGACATCAACTGATGGGCATCTCCATAGCCCGTTGATTATCCTCGTCAATGTGAGTCTTTCTCCTTTTTTGTCTTCTCCACACAATCCCCACCATCATATTCTATTCCACCCATAGTGCTATATCCATGGCTCACGCTCATGTATTGCGTGAAGGTTGAAAAAGTTTGAGATTATTGAAGTATGAAACAATTGCTTGGCTTGTAATCGGGGGTATAGAAGTTGGGAACATCTTTGTGTGACGAAAATGAAGCATAGCCTAACTATATGATTTTGTAGGGATGAACTTTCTTTTGCCATGCTATTTTGAGAAGACATGATTGCTTTGATTAGTATGCTTGAAGTATTATTATTCTTTATGTCAATATGAACTTTTGTCTGGAATCTTTCGGATCTGAATATTCATGTCACAATTAAGAAGATTTACATTGAAATTATGCCAAAGTATCACTCCGCATCAAAAATTCTTTTTTATCATTTACCTACTCGAGGACGAGCAGGAATTAAGCTTGGGGATGCCTGATACGTCTCCAACGTATCTATAATTTTTTATTGCTCCATGCTACTTTATCTACTGTTCTGGACTGTATTGGGCTTTATTTTCCACTTCTATATTATTTTTGGGACTAACCTATTAACCGGAGGCCCAGCCCAAAATTGTTGTTTTTTGCCTATTTCAGTGTTTCGAAGAAACAGAATATCAAACGGAGTCTAAACAGAATGAAACCTTCGGGAACGTGATTTTCTCACCGAACGTGATCCAGGAGACTTGGACCCTGCTCCAAGGAACAAAAGAGGCGGTCATGAGGGTGGGGGGCGCCCCCCAGGGCGCGCCCCCTGCCTCGTGGGCCCCCTGTTGCTCCACCGGCGTACTCCTTCCTCCTATATATACCTACGTACCCCCAAACGATCAAAACAGGAGCCAAAAACCTAATTCCACTGCCGCAACCTTCTGTATCCACGAGATCCCATCTTGGGGCCGATTCCGGAGCTCCGCCGGAGGGGGCATCCACCACGGAGGGCTTCTACATCAACACCATAGCCCCTCCGATGAAGTGTGAGTAGTTTACTTCAGAACTTCGGGTCCATAGCTAGTAGCTAGATGGCTTCTTCTCTCTTTTTGGATCTCAATACAATGTTCTCCCCCTCTCTCATGGAGATCTATTCGATGTAATCTTCTTTTTGTGGTGTGTTTGTTGAGACCGATGAATTGTGGGTTTATGATCCAGCTTATCTATGAATAATATTTGAATCTTCTCTGAATTCTTTTATGTATGATTGAGTTATCTTTGCAAGTCTCTTCGAATTATCCTTTTGGTTTGGCCAACTAGATTGGTAGTTCTTGCAATGGGAGAAGTGCTTAGCTTTGGGTTCAATCTTGCGGTGTCCTTTCCCAGTGACAGAAGGGGCTGCAAGGCACGTATTGTATTGTTGCCATCGAGGATAACAAGATGGTTTTTTTATCATATTGCATGAATTTATCCCTCTACATTATGTCATCTTGCTTAAGGTGTTACTCTGTTTTTAACATAATACTCTAGATGCATGCTGGATAGCAGTCGATGAGTGGAGTAATAGTAGTAGATGCAGAATCGTTTCGATCTACTTGTCTTGGACGTGATGCCTATATACATGATCATACCTAGATATACTCATAATTATGCTCAATTCTATCAGTTGCTCAACAGTAATTTGTTCACCCACCATAGAATATCTATGCTCTTAAGAGAAGCCACTAGTGAAACCTATGGCCCCCGGGTCTATTCTCATCATATCAATCTCCATTACTTTATTACTTGCTTTGTTTTTTACTTTGCCTTTTACTTTTCACTTTGCATCTATATACCAAAAATACCAAAAATATTATTTATCATCTCTATTAGATCTCACTCCCGTAAGTGACCGTGAAGGGATTGACAACCCCTAATCACGTTGGTTGTGAGGAGCTATCATTTTGTGTAGGTACGAGGGACTTGTGTGTGGTCTCCTACTGGATTGATACCTTGGTTCTCAAAAACTAAGGGAAATACTTGCGCTACTTTGCTGCATCATCCTCTCCTCTTCGGGGAAATCCAACGCAGTGCTCAAGAGGTAGCAGTGTCGTCCCTAAGGATTTCTCTGGGCTCCGGAGAAGTGCGGGAGAGGACCAATGCGGCGCCGGAGTCTCCCGAGAACATGGGGGGCGCAACCCTCATGGAGACCGGCCATGGGGGTCCTGGGTCATCCAACCCTCAGCCGGATACTATTCCGGAGACCCAAACGGTTCCGGAATCGGATCGACAGCCCCCTTTGCAGGAGGGGGAGACGGCGACTTCTACGAATGCAGAGGTGTTGAACAAGCTGATGGATGCATTGCAAGGTGCATCCGTCTTGGAGGAGCACCGTACCTTAATGGGTACGGCGGTTGAAAAAGTTCAGTCCGCTAAGAGCGGACTGGGTGAAGCCTTCATGAAACTACTAATAGACTTCGAGGTATGCGATGTAATGTCTTTTAGCCGCTTTCCATAAAAAATCCGCTTATATATAGATAGTAGCCCCTGAGACTCTGTTTGGTCAATGAAGGGGGGCGAACAGAGGGTCTATAGGTATCCACAGTAAATAACATACTTAGCCTTTTTGACAAAAATCAGGCTTCACTGTTAGCGGCGATTGCTCAGGCCGCCGAAGTTTCCAAACTGAAGCGGAAACTGCGGCTGGTCGATGAGGACAATGTCCGGATTAACAAGCCGCTCGACGAAGCGCAAGGTATGTTTCAAGTGCTCCATATAACATTGAATTAGGTTGCAAATGCTTAAGTGAAGCTCACGCGCTGCTATATGCACAATTGCATATGGCGCTGCTGAGGTCGAGACCCTCAGGAGTGACCTTGCCCGTGCAAAGGAGCAGACAAGGGTGAGCGATGCGGCCGCTGAGAAAGCGACTGCCGATTTGAAAGATGAACAGGCCAGTCGGCGCCAGTTCGAGGAGCGTGTATCCAAGATTGAGCAAGAGCTCAAGGACGCAACTCGCAAGGGCGAGCTCCTCGAGGAGGGGAATAAAGCGAAGGTGGCCGAACTCGCCAAGGCCCTTCAGGATGCCCAAGAGGCGAGGTCCGAATCCTGAGTGGCTCGCGAGGAGATCCAATAGGCCGGATAGATAGCGGCCGGTAAGCCCTTTCTTTTACAGTCTAAGTTTGGCGATCAGAGGTATGCCTTACTTAATCGACTATGGAGTTCTCCATACACCTTTGCAGATCTTCCGAAGAGCGTCACTGATGCAGCGCAATTCTATCGGGCCCAGGAGGGGCATGCGACGGAGAAGCCGTTCTGGTCGCAATTTGCGACACAGGAGTGATCGACGCTGCTGAACAATCAGATGGCGCAGTGGGCCGAGCTACATAAGATGTCCGGAGCGGCCATGAAGGAGGTCATACTCCAGCTATGGCTGGCTGAACCCACTCCGAGCAGCTATTTTGGCCTAGTGCAGTGATTCATTGATGCCGTTCCCCGAATTGATGCCATCAAACGGTCCGTGTGCATAGAAGGTGCATAGAGAGCCTTCGCCCATGTCAAGGTGCACTGGGCCAAGATGAAAGCCGCCGTTGTCGCGGTGGAGGGTCCCCCCGAAGGCAAGGACCACCGCACGCCGGATCGTTATTTAAACGATGTCCTCGAGGGTGCTCGGTTGATAGAGGGTCAATGCTCAAAGGACATTATATTCGAATGAATGTATCCGAACGACTCGGTCGTGTGTATGATAGATATTAAGGCTTGAAATATATTTGTGCCATTACCTGAAATTGCTTTCCTCCTGTGCGGCCGTTATTGTATGTCTGAGAGTTTTCCAGTCATCGGCTTCGACCCCCACGTAGATGCTACGGGGGTGTTCGGAATAGCACATGAGCACTCTTGACCCAACATCTCGGTCCATGATGGATGTGTCAGTGCGACAAACCAGGCAATCGGACTATATGGATTCACCGCTCCCACTTAGCCATATGAGTTTGACAATGGGGCTATAAATTAGACCCTAGTACGTATGTGATTATGCGAATGCGGATGCGTTACGTATATGACTGGAAAAACATCCTTCGTGTAATATGGAAAAATCACTAGAGATTTAGTAAGTCACCGAGCGACTGACCAGCTTTCGCCACATCATGACAGTCAGTTTTTGGCTTTCTCTACTGAGGTGCTTGACCGGATAAACAAGAAACACAATCGCAGTAGTTCTCCCTTTACTACCCTAGCCGAACAAACGGAACGTAAGGTAGCAAACACAGGAGCCGGGCAACCCAACTATTGACCAAAGACATGATTCGGAGCCGAAGCATATAATGCCGGTCTTTTGTTGAGTGGCACATATGTGGCCGTATAGATCCCCTGGAAATGGGTGTCGAGGTATGTGAAACAAGACGGAGTACAGTTTTATAAATAAAGTTGATACCGAAAAAAATTGTCCCTACTAGGATCTAATTGATACGTCAAAACATGATCTTACAGAGGGTGCCATAAGCACCGGAGTCATTTTACATGCCAGGGATCTAGAAATAAGGAGAAAAGCTCAGTACAGGTCCTTTAAATAAGGTTTTGGTCCGAAGAATTCTTCAGAAATCTTGCCGCGCATCTGAGTCGCTTTCTCCTTGTTGAGAGGGGTTCCTTGAAGGGAATGGTCATCGGTTATCAGCATGAAACCGGGCTCGAAGAGAGTCCTTGCAGGTCCATAGGGTATATAGGTTCGAGCAGACCTGTTATAGGAGAGAAAAATAATCGAAGAAATGTCGAAGGTCATATAGGGTCGAACCGTACTATAGACTTGTTCATATTGTGCCTCTGTTGATGCCCAAGGTATTTTGAGTGTGTAGTGATGCATGCGCGGTACGAATTCCGCGGTTGTGCGCGGCAATCGACGGAGGCGAAAGTGCTAGTATAGCTCCGGAGGTACCGAGCCGCCAGCTTGTGAGACTAACCGGACTTTTTAGTAAAGTCTGGCGGCTTGATGGCTGATGAGGTGTGCGGCTTGAGGGGGCCGCTCTGTACTTTGGCTGCGAGAGCCGCAGTGTGCTCCTCGGTGCGGAGAGAGCGTTCTGTGTTTCCTTTGACCGTTATGACGCCGCGTGGACGGTGCATCTTGAGCTTTAAATAAGCACAGTGTGGCACCACGTTCAATCGAGCGATGGCGGTCCGACCGAGCAGTGCGTGATAGCCACTTCAGAAGGGTACGATATCGAAGATCAAGTCCTCACTGCGGAAGTTGTCGGGTGAGCCGAAGACAACTTCCAATGTTATTGAGCCCGAGCAACAGACCTCTACGCCATGCATTACCCCTTTAAAGGTAGTTTTAGTGGGCTTGATCCTTGATGGATCGATACCCATTTTGTGGACGGTGTCGTGGTAGAGTAGGTTAAGGCTACTGCCATCATCCATGAGGACTCCCGTGAGGTGGAATCCGTCGATGATTGGGTCGAGGACCAGAGCTGCCGAACCTCCATGATGGATACTGGTCGGGTGGTACTTTCGATCGAAGGTGATCGGGCAAGCCGACCATGGGTTGAATTTTGGGGCGACCGGCTCTACAGTGTAGACATCCCTTAGTGCGCTCTTGCGCTCTCGTTTGGGGATGTGGGTGGCATAGATCATATTCACTGTTTTGACCTCGGGGGAAAATTTCTTCTGTCCCCCTATGTTCGGTGGGTGAGGCTCTTCTTCGTCGTCCTCGCTGGGCGGTCTTTTCCCCTTGTGTTTAGCGTTGAGCTTGCCGGCCTGTTTAAAGACCCAAAAGTTTTGGTTGGTGTGGTTGGCAGGTTTATCGGGGGTGCCATGAATCTGGCAAGGCCGATCAAGTATTCTGTCCAAACTGGATGGACCATCTTTGTTTCCTTTGAATGGCTTCTTCCGCTGACCGGATTTGGAGCCACTGAATCCGGCATTGACCGCCATGTCTTCGGTATTGTTTCGACGCTTGTGCTTCTCGCGTCGTGGCTTGCCGTTGCCGTCCGTGGCTTCAGAGGTGCCTGGGTCGCTGGTGCTATTGCTTCTACGAGCTAGCCAGCTGTCTTCCGCCGCACAAAAGCGGGTCATAAGTGTGGTGAGGGCTGCCATGGACTTCGGCTTCTCATGGCCGAGGTGTCGAGCAAGCCACTCATCTCGGACGTTGTGTTTGAAGGCCGCGAGAGCTTCGGCGTGCGGACAATCCACAATCTAGTTCTTTTTAATTAAGAACCTGTTCCAGAGCTTTCGGGCTAACTTGCCGGGTTGCTGGATTATGTGACTAAAGTCATCAGCATCCGGGGGCCGAACATAGGTTCCTTGGAAGTTGTCTGTGAAGGCGTCCTCTAAGTATTCTCGGCCTCCAATAGAGTTTTCTGGGAGGCTGTTCAGCCAATGTCGTGCTGATCCCTTGAGTTTTAGGGGGTGGTATTTGATGGCATGCGAGTCATCACTACGGGCCATGTGAATGTGGAGAAGATAGTCTTCAATCCATACTGCGGGATCTATTGTGCCATTGTATGATTCAATGTTCACAGGTTTAAACCCTTCTGGGAACTGGTGCTCCATTACCTCGTCGGTGAAGCATAGGGTGTGTGCGGCTCCTCTGTATCAGGCGATGTCACGATGCAGTTTGGATGGAGTCCGTATGTGGATCTTGGCCCGGGTGAGGTTGTGTTTATCGCGTCAGGCCTGATGGCCGTCTTCTTGCGCTGGTGCATGCCCCCTTGATCCATAAATTGATATGTTATGACCAGCTCTATTGTTCAGGTCCTATCGCAGGTCGTGCGTGTATCCTGCAGCCGCTGTTTCTCTGCCTATAGGGCAAGGTGGCGCAGGTTGGTGTTCGGCTTGGGTTGCCGTTCTGTCCCGTCCGCGAGGTGGTCGATCAGGCCTGTCAGCCGCGTTACACGCTGTCGGTATAGGCTCTAGGACCTCCTCGTCGAATTGGGAGAGCAACCTGCGCTTTGGGTAACTCTTAGTTGGGCGCTCGAGGCCGTATTCCTCGGCTGCCAGGACATTAGTCTGTCGTTGAGTAAGTCCTGATCGGCTTGAAGTTGCTGCCATTTCCTTTTCAGGCTTCTTGCTGTGGCTATTAGCTGGCTTTTAAAGCACTCTTGTTCGAGGGGATCCTCTGGTATGATGAAGTCTTCGTCGCCAAGGCTCTCGTCCTCTTCGGAGGTCGGTAGGTAGTTACTATCCTCTGAGCCCTTGTTCCCAATAGGATCATCAGGGTTGACTTTCCCCTCTTCCCAATCATCATGTTCGGATGTTGGCTCGACAGGGGCGTCATGGTCTTCAGCGTTATCCGAGGTATTATTGTCTCCGGTGCCGGTATTGTTGTCTTTTTTGCGACAGATTTTGATCGGCGCCGCTGATGTCGACGCTTCGTAGGTGCTTCAGCAGGTTCATCCTCTAGATTCATCCCATTGTCGTTGTCATCCTCTTTCGGTGTGTCCACCATGTATACGTCATATGAGGAAGTGGCCATCCAACGTCCGCTGAACAGCGGGTTCGGGCTCTTCTCGTCTCCGGTGTCATTATCCATACCGTCGACGTCTTCGGAATCGTAGTCGAGCATGTCAGTTAAATCCTCGACAGTGGCTATGAAGTGGGTGGTGGATGGGACGTAAAATTCCCCGCCCTCAGCCCCTAGTGTGGGCTGGGCGTACTTTGGCAGCGATCCTTTTGTTATGTCAAGGGATCGTATTAAGTCCAGGGCCTCGTTTAAGAGTGAGGTTTGGACAGGAAAATGAGAGCCCGTGGAGCAGGGTGGGAGAGGAGTTCCTTGGCCAAGCTCGTGTAATGCGGACCTCAAGAGTTCGGATATGATGTTCAGGGATAGGTCCGGTTTCGTGTTTATAAGAGGAGCCTGGTATGACTTCGGGCCTGCCGGTGAAACGATCCCCTCCGTATCTTTGATGCTGAGCTTTATGGCTGCGGAGAGTCCGACGGCTCTAAACTCCCATCTTCGGACTCGACGAGGTGTTTCGAATCTAAAGCCAGAGCAGTGCTATGTCTTGAGCTTGCGTTGGTTTTCCTTGAAGAGGAAAGGGTGATGCAGCAATAGTAGCGTAAGTATTTCCCTCAGTTTTTGAGAACCAAGGTATCAATCCAGTAGGAGGCTCCTCAGAAGTCCCACGAACCTACGCAAAAAAACAAGAACTCGCAACCAACGCAATAAAGGGGTTGTCAATGCCTTCACGGCTACCTGCGAAAGTGAGATCTGATAGAGATAATATGATAAGATAAATATATTTTTGGTATTTTATGATATAGATTGGAAAAGTAAAGATGCAAATAAAAGTAGATTGAAAGCTTGATATGATAAAAGATAGACCCAGGGGCCATACGTTTCACTAGTGGCTTCTCTCAAGATAGCATAAGTATTACGGTGGGTGAACAAATTACTGCCGGGCAATTGATAGAAAAGCGAATAATTATGAGATTATCTAGGCATGATCATGTATATAGGCAGCACGTCCGTGACAAGTAGATCGACTCCTGCCTGCATCTACTACTATTAGTCCACACATCGACTGCTATCCAGCTTGCATCTAGAGTATTAACACTACAAAAAAAGACACATCCGTGACATTTTGGGCCGAACGAATTTTTTTCTGTCATACTTATGACACTTCTATGACGATAATTGTGACAAAACCCGGTATCATCATTGATGTGGTGGGCTCCTACTTCTATGACAAAAAATCATGATACAAAATGGGCGTTTCGTCCTGGGCGGGCCGAAGACGCAGCTGCATGACATTCTTTGGGCCATCCATGATGGAAAAACCATGGTAGAAGCGAGGGCGAGGAAAATTTTAGGGAGTTCCCGGTTACGGTGGGTGGTTGGGGGCCGAGCGATGCGCGTTTCTCTCGTACACGTACGCGTGTGTGTGCGAGGCACTGGCTCTAACTAAACCCGAGCGAGGCATTGGGCTCTAGCTGAACCAGAGCGATTGCACTACAGGCTACACATTATTGAACCCGAGCGATCGATCGATGGTTGTTAACTGAACCCGATCGAGTGATTCCTTCGCTACTGCTGCTAACTGAGG
>NC_041383.1:682895113-682906196 GCF_002162155.2 Triticum dicoccoides | reverse complement strand
CGGTGGAGGGGTGGTTGAACAGTAGCCGATGGAGTAGCGCGCGGTGGAGGCTGGATGAACTGGAGCCCGTGGAGGCTGGAGGAGGTCGACGGTAGCCCGTGGAGGCTGGATGAACAGGAGCCCGTGGAGGCTGGAGGAGGTCGACGATAGCCCGTGGAGGCTGGATGAACAGGAGTCCGTGGAGGCTGGAGGAGGTCGACGCTAGCCCGTGGAGGCTGGAGGAGGTCGACGGTGGAGATGAATAGTATCTCGTGGAGTCCCGTTTTGCGGTACGCCACACCCCTCGCGATGAACAGGACCCCCGTTTCGACTGTAGCGCAACAACACAAGCCCGTTTCATCCATTTTGCGGTACGCCACACCCCTCCCGATCAACAGGACCCCCGTTTCGACCGTAGGAGGTCCGTTTCCTCCGTTTTGCGGTACGCCAGACCCCTCCCGATGAACAAGATGCCGTTTCGAACGTGGCCGGTCGAACACAAGGCCGTTTCCTCCGTTCTGCGGTACGCCAAGCCTCGTTTCCATCACCTGTTCCGTCCAAGCCGGTTGGCTCCCACGCGTTCCGTTGCCTCCCGATGAACACGACGCATTCTGTTGCCTCCCCATGAACACGACGCATTCCGTTGCCTCCCCATGAACACGACGACGACGCTGTTTCTCCGTTCCGACCCAGCCATGGACACGAGCGCTGGCCGTACATATGCGCAAGTAGGTGTTTGAGACCCCGCCCGTATGTACGTACGTGGCCGTATTTTCTTTCTTGCACCCTGGCCGTTGTACGTACGTGTACATGCCACATGCGCGCCTCTACTACGACACGTGCGCGCCTCTACTACGACACGTGCGCACCTCTACATCCACCAGTATGTACGTACACGTTCGCGACCAGAATGACAACGCTACGTACGCTTTGACCAGGTGGGTCCCGACTGTCAGGCACTTCCTTGCGTGCGAAGATGTAGCTGGTGGGTCCCAGCAGTCAGGGGGGCGAATCGTTTTTTTTTGCTCGGACGCACTTCCTTGCGTGCGAAGATGTAGCTGGTGGGTCCTAGCAGTCAGGGGGGCGAATCGTTTTTTTTGCCCAGACGCACTTCCTTGCATGCGTGGGTGTAGCTGGCGGGTCCCAGCAGTCAGGGGGGAAACATTTTTTTCGCGAAATACGGTGGCCCGTCCGGTGGGTCCCTGCTGTCAGGTGGAGGAATAATTATTTTGCACGTAATAAGGAGGCACTTCCTTGCGGCTGCCGTGGACCCAGTCGTCAGCCTCTCCACGTACAGTACTCTTCCGATGGAAGTCGGTCATTGACCACGCCGCGTCGGAGCACCACGGTGGTGTGATGTCTACTACACAACCTTCTTCTTGTAGACGTTGTTGGGCCTGCAAGTGCACAGGTTTGTAGGACAGTAGCAAATTTCCCTCAAGTGGATGACCTAAGGTTTATCAATCCGTGGGAGGCGTAGGATGATGATGGTCTCTCTCAAACAACCCTGCAACCAAATAACAAGAGTCTCTTGTGTCCCCAACGCACCCAATACAATGGTAAATTGTATAGGTGCACTAGTTCGGCGAAGAGATGAGGATACAAGTGCAATATGGATGGTAGATAAAGGTATTTGTAGTCTGAAATAATAAAAACAGCAAGGTAACTAATGGTAAAAGTGAGCGTAAACAGTATTGCAATGATAGGAAACAAGGCCTAGGGTTCATACTTTCACTAGTGCAAGTTCTCTCAATAATAATAACATAGATAGATCATATAACAAGCCCTCAACATGCAACAAAGAGTCACTCCAAAGCCACTAATAGCGGAGAACAAACGTAGAGATTATGGTAGGGTACGAAACCACCTCAAAGTTATTCTTTCGGATCAATCTATTAAAGAGTCTGTACTAGAATAACACCTTAAGACACAAATCAACCAAAACCCTAATGTCACCTAGATACTCCATTGTCACCTCAAGTATCCATGGGCATGATTATACGATATGCATCACACAATCTCAGATTTATCCAACCAACACAAAGTACTTCAAAGAGTGCCCCAAAGTTTCTACCGAAGAGTCAAGAAAACGTGTGCCAACCCCTATGCATAGGTTCATGGGCGGAACCCGCAAGTTGGTCACCAAAACATACATCAAGTGGCACGTGATATCCCATTGTCACCACAGATAAACACGGCAAGACATACATCAAGTGTTCTCAAATAAAGACTCAATCCGATAAGATAACTTCAAGAGGGAAACTCAATTCATTACAAGAGAGTAGAGGGGGGAGAAACATCATAAGATCCAACTATAATAGCAAAGCTCGCGATACATCAAGATCGTGCCATAGAGAGAACACAAGAGAGAGAGAGAGATCAAACACATAGCTACTGGTACATACCCTCAGCCCCAAGGGTGAACTACTGCCTCCTCGTCATGGAGAGCGCCGGGATGATGAAGATGGCCACCGGTGATGGATTCCCCCTTCGGCAGGGTGCCGGAACGGGCTCCCGAGAGGTTTTTGGTGGCTAAAGAGGCTTGCGGTGGCGGAACTCCCGATCTATCTTGATATTCGATGGTTGTAGGGTACATAGGGTTATATAGGCGAAAGAAGTCGGTCGGGGGGTGCTCAAGGGGTCCACAAGACAGGGGGGGCGCCCTGTATGGGGGGCGCCCCCTATCTCCTGGGCTCCTCGAGTATCTTCTGACTTGACCTCCAAGTCTCCAGGATGATAATCTTCCAAAAAATCATGTTGCCGAAGGTTTCATTCCGTTTGGACTCCGTTTGATATTCCTTTTCTTCGAAATACTGAAACAGGCAATAAAACAACAATATGGGCTGGGCCTCCGGTTAATAGGTTAGTCCCAAAAGTAATAAAAAAGTGTATAATAAAGCCCATAATCATTCAAAACACATAGTAATATAGCAGGAATGCTTCATAAATTATAGATACGTTGGAGACGTATCAGCATCCCCAAGCTTAATTCCTACTCGTCCTCGAGTAGGTAAATGATAAAGAAATAATTTATGAAGTGTGAATGCTAGAAGGTGCACAAGTTTGATCAATGATAATTTCAATCACCTTTTCTAGCATGATAATATGTCATAACAGTAGTTCATCTAATAAAACTTTTCATAATCAAGTAACAAGCAATTCACATGTTAAAGCATAGACCATAAACTTTCTTGAAAACTAGCAAACTTCATTCTTAGTCATCAAACAATTGCAATTCATCCTATTTTCAGGAAGGGTCTATGTCAGAGCTTTGATTTAGCAAACTTCACATACTCAACCATCATATAGTCTTCTACAATTGCTAACACTCACGCAATACTTGTGGTTATGAAGTTTTAATCAGACATAGAGAAAGATTGGGGCTTACAATGTTGCCTCCAAACGTATTCACCTTTGGGTGATGTCAACAATAATAGTTCATGCTAACTTACATCCAATTGGATATATATATCAGGATCACCCCAACACAAAGTGCTTGCCAAAGGATAAAATGAAAAAAAAGGGAAAGGTGAAGATCACCTTGACTCTTGCATAAAAGTAAAAGACATAAAGTAAAAGATAGGTCCTTCGCAGAGGGAAGCAGAGGTTTTCATGTGCTTTTAGGGTTGGATACACAAAATCTTAATGCGAAAGAACGTCACTTTATATTGCCCCTTGTATATGGACCTTTATTATGCAGTCCGTCGCTTTTATTGCTTCCATAACAAGTTCGTACAAAGCTTATTTTCTCCGCACTAATAAGTCATGCATATTCAGAGAGCAATTTTTATTGCTTGCACCGATGACAACTTACTTGAAGGATCTTACTCAATCCATAGGTAGGTATGGTGGACTCTCATGGCAAAACTGGGTTTAAGGATATTTGGAAGCACAAGTAGTATCTCTACTTGGTGCAAGGAATTTTGTCTAGCATGAGGGGGAAAGGCAAGCTCAACATGTTTGAATGATCCATGACAATATATTTTAACTGAGATGTCGGAAAACATAAACCATTACGTTGTCTTCCTTGTCTAACATCAACTCTTTAGCATGTCATACTTAATGAGTGCTCCCAATTATAAAAGATGTCTAGGATAGTGTATTTATATATGAAATCTCTCTTCCTTCAATATTCTTTCATGAACTGTTCAAATGACCAATACAATGATTGCTAACCTTCAATAAATTTACAACCTCTACTTCTTAGATGTGAAGTCATAACTCCCCATGGGATAAGCAAATGAGACATATATAATTTCAGATTTATGACATTCAACTCATTCAACCATTTACTCATAGGATATAAGTGAAGCACACGAGTAAATGACAAACTACTCCAAAAAGATATAAGTGCAGAACAATGAATAGCTAAATAATTATGTAGCTATATGAAGACTCTCTCCCATTAAATAATTTCAGATCTTGGTATTGTATTCAAACAGCAAGCAAAACAAAACAAAATGACATTGCAAGGATAGCACAACTCATGTGAAGAAGCAAAAACTTAGGCTCAACCGATACTAACCGATAGTTGTTGAAAAAGAAAGATGGGATGCCTACCGGGGCATCCCCAAGCTTAGATGCTTGAGACTTCTTGAAATATTATCTTGGGGTGCCTTGGGCATCCCCAATCTTGAACTTTTGTGTCTCCTTAATTCCTCTCATATCATGGTTTCTCTTTTTATCAAAAGCTTCATCCACACCAAACTCAACAAGAACTCGTGAGATAGGTTAGTATAAACCAATGGAAAACCTTATCATTTTCTACTGTAAAAAATCACTAAAATTATTATTCAACATTGCATACTAAATGCCTCTGAATATTTAACACTCCTATCCTTAAATAGAATCATTAAACAAGCAAACATATGCAAACAATGCAAACATAACAGCAATCTGCCAAAAGAGTACAGTCTGTAAAGAATGCAAGAGTATCAATACTTACCTAACTCCAAAAATTATGAAATAAAATTCCCACTGTAATAAATATATCATAGCTCAATATGCAAAAAGTTTCAATATTATACCATTCTCTGACTTTCCTAGGGAATTTTTGCAATAGCGGTAAACTTTCTGTTTTCAAACAGCAACATGTATACTAGCAAAATAAGCATGGCAAAGGCTATCCTTGACTTTTTTTATTGAAACTAAAGATGCAAAACATTAGTCTAAATAACAGAAAACAAATACTAACAAAAGAAAATGACGCTCCAAGCAAAACACATATCATGTGGTGAATAAAAATATAGCTCCAAGTAAAGTTACCGATGAACGAAGACGAAAGAGGGGATGCCTTACGGGGCATCCCCAAGCTTAGGCTCTTGGTTTTCCTTGAATATTACCTTGGGGTGCCTTCGGAATACCCAAGCTTAGGCTATTGCCACTCCTTATTCCTTAGTCCATCGAATCTTTACCCAAAACTTGAGAACTCCACAACACAAAACTCAACAGAAAACTCGTAAGCTCCGTTAGTATAAGAAAATAAAACCACCACTTAGGTACTGTAATGTACTTATTCTAAATTCATATTGGTGTAATATCTACTATATTCCAACTTCTCTATGGTTCATACCCTCCGATACTACTCATAGATTCATCAAAATAAGCAAACAACACATAGAAAACAGAATCTGTCAAAAACAGAACAGTCTGTAGTAATCTGTAGCAAACTTATACTTCTGGAACTCCAAAAATCCTACCAAATTAGGAAGTCCTAAGAAATTTGTGTACCAATCCGTTCCAAAAAGAATAATATCAAGATCACGTTTCCGTGAATTAACAAAACTAATTTACTGGGTGCATAAGTTTCTGATTTTCAGCAGGATCAACACAACTATCACCGTAAGCTATCCTAAAGGTCTTAATTGGCACTTTATTGAAACAAAAGCTAATAAACATGATTACTACAGTAGCATAATCATGTTAACACACAAAAACAGTAAGGATAGATATTGGGTTGTCTCCCAACAAGCGCTTTTCTTTAATGCCTTTTCAAGCTAGGCATGATGGTGACAATGATGCTCACATAAAAGATAAGAATTGAAACATAATGGGAGCATCATGAAGTATATGACTAGCACATTTAAGTCTAACCCACTTCCTATGCATAGGTATTTTGTGAGAAAACAACTTATGGGAACAATAATCAACACGCATAGGAAGGTAAAACAAGCATAGCTTCAAGATTTTCAACACATAGAGAGGAAACTTGACATTCTTGCAATTCCTACACGCATATATTCCTCCCTCATAATAACTTTCAGTAGCATCATGAATGAATTCAACAATATAACCAGCACCTGAAGCATTCTTTTCATGATCTACAAGCATAGAAAGTATACTACTCTCCACATAAGCAAAATTCTTCTCATTCGGAATAGTGGAAGTATCATAAAAGACTTGAACACTAAAAATTGTTTCCACATTAAAAGAGTAATGTTCAGAAAAATGGTAATCATAATCATGATAAGATTTGTAAATATAATCATCACTACTTTTTATAGCATAAGTTTCATCACAATAATCATCATAAGTAACAACTTCGTTCTCATCATAATCGATTGAAACCTCTTCCAAGATAGTGGAATCATCAAATAAAGTTGACATTCTTCCAAATCCACTTTCATATTCATCACAATAAGATTCAACATCCTCCAAAATAGTGGGATCACTAATTCCTAAAGTTGACACTCTTCCAAACCCACTTTCATCAATATAATCATCATAGGTAGGAGGCATGCTATCATCATAACAACTTTGCATATCAAAATTTGGGATGCTAAAAATATCATCTTCATTAAACATAGCATCCCCAAGCTTGGGACAAACATTAATTCCAGCAAATATATTCTCAAATATTTCATCCTCATCAAACATAGCTTCCCCAAGCTTGGGCCCTTTCATATCATAAGCATAATCACTCTCATCATTAAAAATATGGATAGCACCAATAGTAAAGCAATTATCATCATCACAATGAGTAGTAGGAGCAACATCATTTGGGAGGGATACCTTTCTACCTTTGTTGCTCCTTCTTTTCTTTTTCTTCTTCACATTATGTGTGGTTCAACCTTCCTCTTTTAGCTCCTTATTGATGAGATTGGTTGAATAGAAAGCTCCTCCACGTTACCTGATTCATCATAAGAAATAATAGGAGGATATTGGGAAGTCTCTTCCCTTTCATTAGTATTCTCATCATCTTCTATTTGCTTTGTTTTCTTTATGTAATTGGCAATATAAGGGTCTTCAATGCAATTCTCCGCACAAAACATATAAATATCCTCTAGATCAAAATCAAGAAATCTATCAAGATTAAATTTTGGAATACCCTCGGTTATATGTTTCATTTCTTCATACCCCTAAAGAAGACTAAGATCTTTATGATGCCCAAGGGTAATCAAGCTATCACAATTTTTGGACACGATTCGATCATAAAACAATTTGCATTGGAGATTTAAATGACCACGTTCATTGCAAAGTTCACAAGGAGCACGAAAAATATTGAATCTTCTAGCGCACTCATCAAGACTTTCTTGCAAACCTTTAGTTTTTAAATACTTATGCCTCTTGCAATATCTATTTTCTCTATTTGGTGTGTCCATGCAAGTCCAATCTACTCCACACAAATCAACATGCTTATAGGAGACATTTTCATCATAACTAGTGCAATCATCATTAGTACTATGGATATTCAAGGAGTTTATACTAACAACATTGCAATCATGCTCATCATTCAAAGATTCAGTACCAAGCATTTTAATGCACTCTTCTTCTAGCACTTGAGCACAATTTTCCTTTCCATCATACTCACGAAAGATATTAAATAGACGCAACGTATGAGACAAACTTAACTCCATTTTTTTGTAGTTTTCTTTTATAAACTAGACTAGTGATAAAACAAGAAACAAAAAGATTCGATTGCAAGATCTAAAGATATACCTTCAAGCACTCACCTCCCCGGCAACGGCGCCAGAAAAGAGCTTGATGTCTACTACACAACCTTCTTCTTGTAGACGTTGTTGGGCCTGCAAGTGCACATGTTTGTAGGACAGTAGCAAATTTCCCTCAAGTGGATGACCTAAGGTTTATCAATCCGTGGGAGGCGTAGGATGAAGATGGTCTCTCTCAAACAACTCTGCAACCAAATAACAAAGAGTCCCTTGTGTCCCCAACACACCCAATACAATGGTAAATTGTATAGGTACGCTAGTTCGGCAAAGAGATGAGGATACAAGTGCAATATGGATGGTAGATAAAGGTATTTGTAATCTGAAATAATAAAAACAGCAAGGTAACTAATGGTAAAAGTGAGCGTAAACGGTATTGCAATGATAGGAAACAAGGCCTAGGGTTCATACTTTCACTAGTGCAAGTTCTCTCAACAATAGTAACATAGATAGATCGTATAACAAGCCCTCAACATGCAACAAAGAGTCACTCCAAAGCCACTAATAGCGGAGAACAAATGTAGAGATTATGGTAGGGTACGAAACCACCTCAAAGTTATTCTTTCGGATCGATCTATCACTACTAGGGAAAAGCCTAGCAGCAGCGCGGGTTTTAGGCCTATCAGTAGCGCGGGCAGGAGCGCTACTGATAAGGCGCTACAGCTAATGCTTAGCAATAGCGCGCCTGGACCGACACTACTGCTAAATTGACTTAGTAGTAGCGCTTCTCCAGAACAGCGCTACTGGTAATTAGTAGTAGCGCTTCTCCTTTCCCGCGCTACTACTATTATTTAGTATTTTAGTTCTTTTTTATTTCATGTTGTATTCATACACCTTTACACAAGTTTTCATACAACAGGAATTTAGAGATTGTTTTTACATCATAATGAGTTATTACATCATGGGGTGAAAGAACCGTGGACTAGTTTCAAGTGGATGTCCATCCACTTGAAACTAATCCGCGGTTCTTTCACCCAATGATATAATAATATCATCATCATCATCATATCATTAACAACTTATCATCATAATACATCATTGTCATATAACACCTCCTCAAGATCATCGTTTTCATCATTGACATCACATAACACCTCCTCAAGATCATCATTATCAACTCTAACACATTACCACATAATAAACATATTGTACCTCATAGGACCTATTACATTCGATTAAGACCTACTACATTTTCTAAGGTAAAATAGCAAAAAACAAGATAGACCCTGACTCTCCATTATGGAGAATGGAGATTAGCATGTCTCCAATTCTTGCCTTTTGCTGAATGTTACTTCCAAGAACCTCCTTGCGAATGTCCATACATTTCTTCCATTCTTTGATGAACATGTGTTCACGGGTTCTAGAAATCCGATATGCACAGGTGAGCTCCGTAGATTTACCTGGCAGTATGTTTAGAACTGAGAGGCGACCATGCAGAGACATCAGATGAGGCACACAATCCATTGGGAGTTTCTGTTGAAATACATAATAATAACTTCGTAGTTAGCAATGATGTACTAGTTTTAGAAGTATGCAAAAGATGCACGGATGTCGTAATAGTAAAAAATCTTACCAGGGTATCTCCAGAGAAGTTACCGTGGTTCAACACATGTACTAGTGGCACATATTCACCATAATTTGGAGGAGTTCGATAATAGTCATTGTAATTCTCAAGAAGAGTACAAAATGCGATCAGATGATTTTTCTCCTTATACGTTAATTCAGTGCCATCGGTGTAGTGGGTTTTATATACCATCTTCCGCGCAGTTTTTGAAGAATCAAAATAAGCTGTTAATGGAAATAAGCTATCAACTATTTTGAAATAAACAATATAAATTAATTAATAACTATGTTTGAGAAACTCACATAGCGGTACAATCGGAAGCGTATCAACAAGGACCCAAATGTCCATATTCTCTTGCTCGATGTCAGGATCACCAAGATCCATGGTGACAATCATACCCTCATAAAAACCATACATTTTGCAAAGTGCTTCCCAATTTTGGCAACCAAAATGGGTTACGCTCTGAGCATTGCACAGATTTACTTCAAAATCCATATCATGATGGGTCCTTAGGTGTATTTTCTTTGTTTCGAAATTTTCATGGTCTTCAAAACCCATCCTCTCCAAGACATAGCGTCTTGCATGGCATGGGATAAGCTAGTCGAATTGTAAAATATGAAAATTAGATGTTGAAATAGTTGAAGTCATGCTTAATTACGAAAGAAACACTTGTCGTTGTTGCGTACCGTTTCACAATCGAAGGTCTCCTCGAGCTTAATGCTGAAGCGCCGATCTTCGTCCAGCCGAACGAACCTGTCGCACATACCTCAATCGTCGTGGCACTAGATACACTCCCCCGGGAGACTGTCGTCGTCCGAGTACGACATTTCCTACAATCATAATTCAAAGATTAAACTTGTACATATTCTAGCACAAGTCATGCCAGAATTCGCGAAAAAATCCGGCATGACCTTTGCTAAAAAAGGACACATAGAGCTCCTGAAATTTGCCGGAACGGAAATTAATCAACACTCCGGCAAAACATAGGCCACTCGGAGATGTAAACTGAACATGAACGACCACTTGGTCAACCACATATCCTATTTGAGCAACAACACAAGATATACAAGGATATTTGGCTGGTCTCACCTCGATGTCGGACGGGGTCGGTGACTGGGACGACGGCGGGGATGTCGGAGGGGGTCGGTGACGGGGACGACGGTGGTCACCTGAAACCATATAAGTTATCACTAATACATCCCGAATAATTGCTTAAACTAAAAAATAACAACAAATATGACATGTTCAACTAGTTTTATTAATTCAACTAGTTCTTACTAAATATAGACTTACTATAAATAGAAAAAAAACTAGTTCTTTCTAAAAATAAAGTAGTTCAACTAGTTATATTAATTATCTTACTAAAAATACATTAGTTCTATTAATTCAACTAGTTCAACTAGTTTATTAATTTACTTACTAAACTAGTTCAACTACAACTAAAGTAGTTCAACTACCACTACTACTACTAAAAATCTAGTACTAACTAAGCAACATCTAGTACTAGCTATGAACCCTAAATTAACATCTACTACTACTAAATCTAGTACTAACTAGTGGCAGGGGGTGGGGGGCGACGGAGAGGTAGCTAGGG
>NC_041383.1:682881368-682894632 GCF_002162155.2 Triticum dicoccoides | reverse complement strand
GAGGTCATGGCAATTATAGCAGTAGCGCGGTTTGTGGTGGACGCGCTACTGCTATTTTCCTGTCAGCAGCGCGTTTTGGTGAAACGCGCTGCTCCTAAATAGCAGTAGCGTGGTATTTTGAGGAGCGATGCTGGTAAGATTCTGTGTATAGGCTTTTCCCTAGTAGTGTATTAAAGAGTTCGTACTAGAATAACACCTTAAGACACAAATCAACCAAAACCCTAATGTCACCTAGATACTCCATTGTCACCTCAAGTATCCATGGGCATGATTATACGATATGCATCACACAATCTCAGATTCATCCAACCAACACAACGTACTTCAAAGAGTGCCCCAAAGTTTCTACCGAAGAGTCAAGAAAACGTGTGCCAACCCCTATGCATAGGTTCATGCGCGGAACCCGCAAGTTGGTCACCAAAACATACATCAAGTGGCACGTGATATCCCATTGTCACCACAGATAAACACGGCAAGACATGCATCAAGTGTTCTCAAATAAAGACTCAATCCAATAAGATAACTTCAAGAGGGAAACTCAATTCATTACAAGAGAGTAGAGGGGGGGAGAAACATCATAAGATCCAACTATAATAGCAAAGCTCGCGATACATCAAGATCGTGCCATAGAGAGATCACGAGAGAGATAGATCAAACACATAGCTACTGGTACATACCCTCAGCCCCAAGGGTGAACTACTCCATCCTCGTCATGGAGAGCGCCGGGATGATGAATATTGCCACCGGTGATGGATTCCCCCTCCGGCAGGGTGCCGGAACGGGCTCCCGAGAGGTTTTTGGTGGCTACAGAGGCTTGCGGCGGCGGAACTCCCGATCTATCTTGATATTCGATGGTTCTAGGGTACGTAGGGTTATATAGGCGAAAGAAGTCGGTCGGGGGGTGCTCGAGGGGACCACGAGACAGGGGGCGCGCCCTGTAGGGGGGCCCTATCTGCTGGGCTTCTCAAGTATCTTCTGACTTGACCTCCAAGTCTCCAGGATGATAATCTTCCAAAAAATCACATTGCCGAAGGTTTCATTTCGTTTGGACTCCGTTTGATATTCCTTTTCTTCGAAATACTGAAACAGGCAATAAAACAGCAATATGGGCTGGGCCTCCGATTACTAGGTTAGTCCCAAAAGTAATATAAAAGTGTATAATAAAGCCCGTAATCATTCAAAACACATAGTAATATAGCATGAATGCTTCATATATTATAGATACGTTGGAGACGTATCACGGTGGACGACGGCGAGGCCTAGGAAGGGGACGACACGGAGCCGGGGAAGACGCGGTAGTGGATGCCCACGCGTAGAGGAGTATGAGGGTTCACTCGTTCGGCTGCGGTGTGAGGCTGCCATCGCCGCAGAATAATAGGGGGTGTGGGTGAGTGGAGGGATGGCCTGGCCAGCGGCGGGAGTAGTAGGGGCGGTGAGGCCTCTACGGCATCATAGCCGGCCACACGAGGCAGGAGCAGGCGGCACGGCCGGCGCTGCTTTGGGCGGCTGGAGCAAGAAGACCAGAGGTTGAAGAAGCACGATGGCCGTTGGATGGACATCATGCGGTCACTGCAGCTCGAATCGTTCATATTGACTAAGTTGACAAAGCCCTCCATCCCTGTCAATTTAGTGGGCCCACAAGTCAGCCTCCCACCAAGGTGGGTCCCAGCTAGCAGGGGGAGTATTCATTTTTTCTGCTTAATAAGGAGGCACTTCCGGTGGGTCCGAGCTGACAGCGGGGGAACGTTTTTTCGCGTAATACGGTGGCCCGTTAGGTCGGTCCCAGCAGTCAGGGGGCAAACATTTTTTCAGAAAATACTGTGGCCCATCCTGTGGGTCCCTGCTATCAGTTGGAGGATTCATTATTTTCCGCGTAATAAGGAGGCACTTCCTTGCTACGGCCGTGGACCCAGCTGTCAGACTCTCCACGTACAGTATACTTCCAATGGAAGTCGTTCCTTGACCACATTGACCATGCCGCGTTCCGTTGCATGCATGCGTCCATGGGCGTGGTGCGTCCCCACTGTCAGCCTCTCATGTACAGTCATCTTCCGATGACTCTCGGTTGTTGACCATGTTGACCACACCGTGCCGAGCGCACCAAGGGCGGTGGACGACGGCGAGGCCCCAGACTAGAACAACCCGGAGATGGGGAAGATGGGGCAGTGGAGTTGCAGCTGTAGAGGAGTGGGAAACTTCACTGGTTCGCGTGCATGGCAGCACAGCCGCGGTGCCGCCCACGGTAGACAGGAGCAATAACATAGGTTGAAGAAGGAGCACGGCTGTTGGATTAACATCCAACGGTCCAGCTGCTAGAATCATTTGTTGATTAAGTTGACAAAGCCGTGCGTACACGTCCGCTTAGTAGGCCCACAAGTCAGCCACCAAATCTGACGGGTCCCAGCTGTCAACGGGATGAATAATGTTTTTCGCAAAACAAGGAGGCACTTCCTTCCGTGCGAAGATACAGTCGGTGGGTCCGAGCTGTCAAGTGGAGGAAACATTTTTTTCAGCTTAATAAGGAGGAACTTTCCTTGCGTGTGACCATGGACCTCGTGGGTCCCAGCCGTCAGGCTCTCCACGTACAGTCCTCTTTCGATGACTCTCGTTTGTTGACCACGCCGCACCGAGCGCAGCGAGGCGGTGGACGACGGCTAGGCCCTGGACGGGAACGCCTCGTATATGGGAAGACGCGGCAGTGGAGTCGTAGATTGAGAGGAGGAGAAGGGTTATAACTGGTTCTGTTGCAGCGTGGGGCTGCACTCTGTGGAGAATAACAGGAGGTGTCGAGGGGTGGATGGATAGCCTGGCCGACGGTGGGGTAGCGCTTCGCAGTGATGCGTGCTAAGCAGAGCCGCTAGCCGCCGGAGGCCGGACCAGGCGGTCCCGGTGACGCTGAAGGAAGAAGATGAGAGATTGAAGGTGCATGCCGGCCGTTGGATATAAATCCAATGGCTGTGGATGACACAATCATTTGTTGACAAAGTTGACAACGCCCTGCATAGGCTTCGACCTATTGGCCCACATGTCAGCCTGCAGAAATGTGGCATATATTTAACCCATGTTTTCTAGAATGTATAGTCCATTTGCTGGGCTAGGTGAACAAATAATTTCGCGTCAATCAGGCCCATTTATATTTTCTACGAAATCCCAGCCCATTTGCACTTCCTTGAAATACAAGTATTAGGTGGGCTCGTTATATATATAATGTTATGTTAGAAGGAGCAATTAATATCAAAGAATAAACCGGAGAGGCACATTATATATATATATAATTAACAAGTTAGCGAGTTATTGCTCAAAATAAAAATGAGCGCGTTATATTAAATTGGTCCTTAAAATCTTGCAAGCTTTTGTGCGCAATCACCAGGATTTTCCTTGCCTGTGACTCAAAAACAACTAGGATTTTCCTTGCCAACTTCCGTAAAACATTTACTTTTATAAGTTAATAACACGTGGGATGTTTTTATAATGTATATGTATGTCTCTATAAAATATTCGATAATAGTAATAATATAAATATATATAATGTGGTTAGAAGGGAAAACAGAATTTGGACACAACATTATTATTCTTATATATAGATAAATAGAACAGAGACCTGCGTTTTATTAAAAAATACATTGGGCTGCCGATCTTCAAGAAAAAGCCCATAGGCCGGTATGGACCTCAAAAAATTAGTGGAAACCACTGTCTCCGTATGTCGTGGGCTACGCATGTTAAAATACAAAACCTAGGCCTAGCTGATACTTGTTTGCCCTCTGAAAAAAAATGATACCGGATCCCCGAGCGAACTGGATTAAAGAGGGGGCCAGCGGCACGACTGAAGATGCACATCAGGAGTGTTTTTCTTCAGTGGATGGCTCTCGATAGCGTTTTTTACTTGCCTCTACACCATACAACTTGTAATTTTAGCCTCCCAGTTCGTCGTGGTGGACTAGCAGCCCATTTGCTGGGCGGGCCAACCTATAGAAACCAGCACTCGATTTTTCATCAAGGCCCCAAAACAACGTAGTACTTTGTTTGTTTTCAGGTCGAAAACATTATGGTAGGGGTTGAGCAGGGGAGAGGGGAAGACAGAGTAATAAAAAGATTAAAAAGAGCTGATGCATCGTTGCTACCCTAACAAAGCAGGTGCAATTCTTCTCGGGAAGAAGGTGTGCCGTTGACACCCACACGTCACATACCCCACAGTAGGCATACTAACAAGTTCACACACAAATTCAACAGAAAAGGTAAACATTCGTATCAAACTCTGGTTCATAGGACACGTTCATATTCATAGCCAACATTCACTATCAACAACTCAGAAGATTCATATATACACAAGCTCAGCATATCTATGCATCCAAATGATTGATAGATCACACGACAATATTCATACATAATTCACAAAAAGATTAAGATATACACATGTTCAGTATGTTTATGCATCCAAATGATTGAGATCACAACCAATATGATCCATGGATGAACTTTAATTACCTAGGGTACAGACTGGTAAATGGTGTTCAATCGGAGGTACTTCTTGCTAAAATTAGTTCTTGTACGAGTAAACTTTCGAATACATAAGAGGCAACATAGACAATCTGAACTTTCCTTGTAGGTTTATCCTCAAATAGTGGCCTCGTGCCGAGGGAGGTTTGAGCAACTTGGCCACTACTTTCATCCAACTAGTTTACTGGCTCATCTTGGTCCTGTATCTCGCCAAAATTCTACATTGCAGATGAGAAAGGAGGCGGTTGAGAAAATGAACCACCCAAATTTTTTGTGTAGTTCAACTGAAATGGAGCATTCTTGGCGTGCAGACTGATTAAGTGCCAGATGAATATACGCGTCAACCAACTTGTCTGGAATCTTTAGACTCCATGCCATATAGTTTGCTACCATATGTGCAGATAACCAAAAGGCACAAGTTGGGACCAAAGACTGGACTGCGTTTTTCTGGGCTATGCACCAAGCAATATTTTTGGCGTTCACTTTCCTAATACTTGGAGTTTGAAAATTGGTTGACGCCGGTTGATACTCGAATGAATATAGGCACTTCTTCTTGTGAACATCAATGCTTGTCTGAGTGAACTTTGGAGTACATAGCAGTACCATAAGTACCTGTCCATCTGATCATTTTGTGCAGTTCTATTGAAATCACCCAATGTAATGATTTGCCTGCGAGTTCAGGCTCCAAATTAGTCCTTTATGAAATCGGCAAACAGTAGCACAATACCAAATTACCAATACATATGACAAGCACAATAATCAGGATAAAGACCAGTACCAACCTATGTGAGGTAGCATATCAATTACAATTTCCTTTGTCTGGAAGCCGAGATAAGCGAAGCGACTCATAACGAAGGAAGAAAGCAAACCGAGATTAGCGACTGACAGGAAAGGACGGAAGCTGTCGAGGCAATGAAGCACCCAATGTTTTTGTGCAGTTCCACCAAAATCGAGCTTCCCTGTTGGCACATATATTGAGAGAGTGAGATTACTATAATAGTGGGACTAGTTGATTAAACATACACTAACAAATAGAAGCACCCCCATTATCTTAATGGGTAAAGTTAGCAACATAGTAGTCTTACTTAAAGAGAGGTATTAGTTTATTTAATCAGTGCCAATTAGCTCAACACTCAAAGCATTGCCATT
Organism: Triticum dicoccoides; assembly: GCF_002162155.2. Lineage (NCBI taxonomy): Eukaryota > Viridiplantae > Streptophyta > Magnoliopsida > Poales > Poaceae > Triticum > Triticum dicoccoides. Next base: position 682,888,986 of record NC_041383.1, on the reverse strand, counting down.
TATCATAGGTTGCAAAACTTTAACGTGCAAAGGTAAAGGAGTTTCTCATGACAGTAGCACGATACAAATAGAGATGACAACAAACTACTATGGATGAAGGCCTTAGGCCCGTACCAACCTGAGAAAAAAAAGCTTATTCATGTAGTCCCATAAGAGATGATAAAGGACTCACTGGAATCGCACAACAGAATATATTTGTGTGCACTTCAAATGTATGGTTGAAATCACTCTTGTTCACCTGTGCTGAGATTATATCGAAAGATTATCAAGAACTTCCAGCAGAGTTAAAGCACTGGCTGGGATACAGTTCATTGTATTTTCTTGTGTAGTTCCACTGAAATGTATGATGGGCACAACATGATCCTTGTTTGCACAAGTAGGAACAAGGTGAAACCTTCATTAGCTTAGTGAGAAAGGATAGGAAGGCATTAGCATATTACTCAAACAGGAGCATCAAATTCATGATGGACAATATGCTAAACATTGCCTCATTGAACTAATGGCAATAAATTGACATGCAAAACAATAGCACTATTATGTCATGACACTAATAATATTCCCTCCCTGCTCCACCACATGATTCACCTCCATAGAAAAACATACACACGTACATGATTCAGCATAGGGTCCTACTAAAGATTTGTTTAACTCCGACAGGAAAATTAGGTAGTAATAAATTAGTGGTACTTAAGTACTCCTAGTTATTTAAGTGAGACAACAGAAGTGGAAGGGCTCCCTGGAGGATCGTCTCACATGTAAGGTAGTCGTTTTCGAAGCCCTTGAATGGCCTCGACTGAGGCCTTTGGCTTCAGCAAGATCACCTTGGCACTGTTTATTCTTCTTCTTCTTCCTCTTCATGCTCTGTTTCTCTTTCTCCTCACCAGTTGGTGAAACCAAGTACATGATTCGCCTTCTAATTCAGAATTGGTTTTGTCAGCGAGCGAGTACAAGTGTACTAGTAAAAAATAGCATTATTTTCTCATGGCAGTCGGAAAATAGAGATGAACACATGCATTAAATATCATTCTTACCTAAAGGAAGGTTATGGCGCCAATATGGATGACGAGGAATGGAACACAGATCTCCCTTTGTGCAGTTACACCGAAATGAACCAACTGTTCCAGTCTGACATTCCAGTTAAACAGCACAAAAGTCACTTCTTTTAAGATGAGTTTTGTGCAGTGCACCAAAAGGTCACAACAGCAACCAGGTGAATTGGATATCCCTGTTTACACAAAAAGGTACAGAGGAAACAGTCAAAGTCTCAAACAATTACATGCAAAAACATTTGGCTAAACTTGTCATGGCTTATAACAGTGGCATGGCTTCATTTTTACCAAGGACATTAGATTAAGAACAGCTAAATATTTGGTATAAGGGCATGGGACAGTGGGTGCACCAGCAGTCCAACACCATGTACGTAAACAGGGGCATAAAGTGGTGATTCATAGTTTGTTGCCCCGAGAAACAAACACCCAAGAAACATATCTGGGTTGGTCCCATTTTTGTTCACTCTAGCCACCTACTCCTATGTGTGGATAGCATATCTAGTCCTGGTCATACCACTGTGTACAACGTTACCCCTATATTTCCCTTTTCGACCAAGAAACCGGTTGGATGACCAGTCTGTACTACTTTCACCCCCTTTCCTTCCTGTTTGTACCAAGTCCGATGTACATACTAAATTCCCCCACCCCCACTTTATTTCTTGTTTGAACCAAGTACTCCCTCCGTCCGGAATTACTTGTCATCAAAATGGATGTGTCTAGAACTACATCTAGATACATCCATTTCAATGACAAGTATTTTCAGATGGAGGGAGTACAAGATTCGGCTCCATGAAGTAGCTTTACCTCTAACAATAGAAAAAAAATAGGTGACGTTGGACCATCCGATCGAGAGGGCTGAGAGGTAGAAAATGATGCACATGCAGCGACGTAGCAAGCTGGGGAAGTAGAGCTAAGGAGGTTTCAAACGAAGATATACGTAAAGGTCATCGGGATGTGGATAGGTGGGCAGAGGGAGGCCGGATCCGCCCACAGGCAACGACGAAGGGATCGGAGGACCTCCCGCGCCGGTGCTCGGCCAGAGATAATGGTGCGGCTGGCAGTGGGTCTCCTCCCTCGCTGTCGACGACGGCCTAAACGCTGCCCCTCCTCCCCTTCACCGGCGGAGGGGGATACGTTCGGATTTGTAACCACCAGTGAGGATAGAAAGCCAGTGTTTTTTGAAGGGAGAAAGACAGTGTTACTACCCCTATCTTGTTTAGATTTGGAGAGGATGAGAGTGTGTGAATAGAGCAACCCTAGCAAGCAAGCGCGGAGGCTCCGGCCTATATATATGTAGTGGGGTAGTTTTCCTTTTTCACTCCATCAGAACAATCGTTTAAAATTGTGTACTACTACATGCCAGGTCGCGGTTTTTTAGTTGTTGATTGTTTTTTGAGATAGCTACCCGCTTGTTCCAAGTGGTGTTACGGTGTGCCAGGTCGCACTTTCTATCGTTCAAGTCTGGTACTACAAGTCCCTCCATTAAATGAACAACCACCCCCTCGTAAAAATTGTGAACAAGCCCACGGCTAAAATTAGCGGAAATGTGGGTTGCCCCAAAATGCATTATTATTCATATTTTCTACTCCCTCCGTTCCTAAATATAAGTCTTTTTTATTAGCCACACCTAAGACAAGAATTTTTTTATTAGCAGTGAACCCCACATGTCATAGACACAAAAATTGTGGCAAGATTCCCTTAGGCAAGCCAAAGTGTGTCTAACAATTTGAGCAACTCAGGTTAGGCAAGTGTGGCAAGTGTGGGAAAAATAATGTGGCAACATAAGACAAACAGAGTCACAATCCAAACAGCCCCGTAATTTTTTGTGACATGCATGAAAATTTGGTTAGTTAAACTTATAGTCAAAATTTGGCAAGGTGCATCAAATCAACACATGCAAGTATCAAAAGGAAAGTCACGGCATGCATGCATGCGTTGTACTCCCTCCGTTTCCAAATATAAGTCTTTTTAGAGATTGCAACAAGTGACTACATACGAAGCAGAATATGTCTACATACAAAGTAGTCCATTTGAAATGTGTAAAAAGACTTATATCGAGTGTAGTGCTTTGATATGTCGTGTCAGCTCATACAAGACCGCGAAATTTGATTACTACAACGCCCTCTCCCTCGCGCACTGAGCTCCGGTGCCTTAACTGCACCTACCTTTGGCTACATGACAGGAGGGCCAACCACCTATTGGGCCCACCTGTCATGGACGGAAAGGCAGGAGCAGTAAGTAGAAGCTTTCTCTACATGCTATCCCTCCCGCACGAGGTGGACGGACATGCAGCAGTGTATTCGATACTGTAGAAGTAGGAGTAACATCATTGTTCGTCTTCTCGAAGAGGCGAAGAGCCAAGCGCAACACGAACGTGGCAGTTGCGAACGCTCACGTCGTGCGGTGCCTTGGAGCACACATATACTAGCCATGCTCTTGCATGAGACAAAATTGCTATTGTTTAACAATTAAACTCCATCATCCATTGGTTGATACTCATTCTGCATAGGTCCACGCGCTTAGCACCGTTTCCTCCTGGGGTCACTAATGTTTATTTGCTAATTAATAGCATTGCATGCAATGAACTAGCCATTGCAAGTCATTAAAAGCATGCACACCTCTCATCTCTTGTTGGTTGATATGTCAAGAAACAAGAAACAAGGTAGAAGTTAATGCACCACGCTTAAGTGTTTTGGGTCTATTTTGGTTTTCGTAAGATGACTTACACACCTAGACGGAGGGAGTAGTATAGCCCTGTAAACCGGAAAGGATTATTTGCCTTTCTAGAGATTTCAACAAGTGACTAGACTACACCGCGTGCAGTACTCCCTCCCTTCCGGTTTATAGGGCTCAAAATCTCAAATCTCATGAACCAAGGCATTTTGCGATTGGAGGAATGTATCTCATACTTTACAAAACTAACCTAATTAAACTCATGCATTAATTACGTAGTTCTCTTGTTTTCCTCTCCGCCTTGGTCGCGGTGCACAATATTGAGCACTCTTATATGACTAGCCGCTCTATCTACATGCGGGACATTTCAATGCATCCGGGCCCGTGTGCCATCCACCAAATTACAGCGAGGTGCTACAATCGAGACTCACCTGTCACCCTAGTGTGGCCGTCATGACCCGTCATATCACAAAACCCACACCTTTACCAGCAGTGGTAAGGTGGCCTCCAAGTTGGACTGGACGAAGCAACCATCATTTCGCTGGAACGCTCGTTCAAGCCTTTTCTTCCCTTTCTTGAAGAAAACCTCACTCCAGGCTACTCACTTCTGCCAATTTTCTTCTGTACCGACGAAGGAAAGGTGGGCGAATCAGTTATGCTGCTATATTTTCATTCCAAGAATCTTCTTTTTGCAAAGCATCGACCGATTGTCACATCCTATTCTTTTCCCGTTTTCATTACGATTGTGGTTTCCTTTCGATTGTTTTTTGTTTGTCAGTTCATTGATGGATCCTGGAGCACTAGGCAAAGAGTTGCCCACGGACAAACCACAGGAGGCAGCGATCTCCAGGAAGCGAGCACCGACCAACGAGTTGACCATGTTGGCGGGCCAACCCATGGAGACGAAGAACTCCAAGAAACAAGAAATGGCCAAAGAGTTGACAACGTTGGCGGACGAACTCCTCAAAGAAAGTTGGAAGAACAGCAAGGGCCCCACCGTGCCTACCTCAAGAACTCTGATGGCCACCTATGCGATGCTCAAGGTCGAGTTTGAGGAGATACTCATTGTTGAGAAGCAGTATTCCCCTGGCAAGGTGATGGCCCCCATCGAGGACGAGGAGATGGCCCCCGGAGGGATGAGATCCCCTGGTGAGCTGCACAAGGTTAAAAATAATGGCTTATTACCATAGTTGTCGTTTTTGATTATTTGCAATGTGCTTGCTAATATGTTAGGGTTGTGCAGGTGCCGGCGGACGTCCTTGATGATTCCGATGTCGCGGCCCATCCTGTGGACAACGCCCGAGAGATCGTTTTCGATGTTGCGTCCCATCCTGTTGGCCTCGCCCCGGAGATTGATTCCGATGCCGCTGTCCATCCTGTGGACATCGCCCCAGAGATCGATTCCGATGTCGCGGTCAGTCCTATAGACATCGCCCCAGAGATCGATTCCCATGCCGCTATCCGTGGTGTGCTCATTGCTCGAGAGATCGATGACAAGAAATAGTTGGTCGCGCTAATCCTTCAGGGTAGTTCGCATTGCGCTATGTTTAATTACCAGAACGATGCGTGTTATCAAACCATCTTAGGGCTAGTGCACTGTCTTGTGTGGGCGGTACTTGCTACTTTTGTTTGATAGTGAATCATGTGAACCCTCTCCGCGTTATGGAAACAAATGTATCCTCACCAACTTTTGATGTAATATATGGCATGCTTAGATGTAAGTTTGAACTGTTTATCATATCAGCAGGGCTTGTTTGATGATTCTTGGTGTTAGTAGGCTATCTACTGTGTGAGCTATAGTACTTGCAAAACACTCACGGAAGAGAAACATTGGGGCTGATGAGCTCGTGGTACGCTTATAGTTATCCGTCATTGATCGACCAATAGGCCTAGCTCCTAAAATTGTAGGCTTAGAGATCGATCAGACAATAGTCGACACAGATACATTCATGCCTCATTTGGTTCATAGGGTAGGAAAATCGTAGCAAAAGTACAGAGACGTACAACACAAAATCATAGCATTGCATAGACGTACTCCCTCCGTTCCAAAATAGATGACCTAGGCGGGCTAGTTTGGCCTAGTGGGTTTCAGTGATATGACGTGGTACAGTGCCGTCCAGTCTTCACGTGTGGTAGCAGTATTGCGGGTACAGTAAGTTTTCTTGAAGAAGCAGAATTCAATGAAGTCATGATGGTTCCTTCATCCGAACAACTAACAGTGGGAAAGGTTGGGCCTGCGATACGACCGGGGTAGACCAGGATAATTTTGTGCATGGCAGGTGGACTAGGATGGTCGACGTCCCACATGTCGGTGAATGAAAGTATTATTTCTGATATATAGGACGGGCAACGAGTATTCATAATTTATTTTTGGTGAAAGCTATTGTCTCCACTGCTACGATGGAGGAGTGTGAAACACGGCAGCCCAGTGAACTTGGCATGTGCACCACTCCCTCCTTTCTCATGTAATGCTACCATACTATTGACTATAAGGTTGGCTATAAGGATACAACTTTTTCTCACTTTCTCTCTATCTATTTCCTCTCAAATGTTTTTTACCTTTCTTTTTTTAGACACAATTGTTTTTTATGCCTTTTTTTAGAATTATTTTTTATACCTAGGAGCACGTGTAGAGACGGGCTCTTGCAGAGCCCAGTCCTTGACTTTGTCAATGCCTCTCTCTCCTCCACATAAGCGGGCTTATAGCCCAGTTTTTTAGTAGTACTACTTGCTATGCATGCATGCGGTGGGCAGCTGGCGTCTTGAGGGGCCAGGGCGGTCAGAGCGGGCTCCGGTAGCGGTCAGGACTCCAGCATGGCCCACCTCACATTATCACCATATATTTCTTGGAGTCCGTGTGCGGCAGGAGGGCGATCTCTTCTCCCTCCCCCGTTTCTCTCTTCTCAGCCAACGCCCGCCGAGCGATTAGATTCGGCTATCGATGGTTTATTCAATTACGGTCCCACATGTCAGTGAAATTGCAAGACAACACGTGTCCCCTCTCGTGAGCGACGTGCGAGCCGGACTTTCGGGGGTGCGGCGGGTACGAGCCGTAAGTGTGCCGCCTTTTCCTTTAGAACTTGCGAAGCGTAACATTTTCGCGCGATCAATTGATAGAAATCCAGGACAAAATGACGTGGGCGGTGTTTTCCCGCTCGTTAGGCGGGCTAGTTTGAGTGATATGACATGCTACAGTGCCGTCCACTTGCTCCATTTTTATGTAAGCAAGAGTTTACACTCTTACGCGGGAGGAGTGCGAAACACCGCGGATCTGATTTTGATCGAGGGATAACTGTTCCCTGCCAAATAATGGAGGACTGTTAGTGATTATAGCATGATAGTTAGGGCATCTCCAGCGCTGGCCCACAAATTTACACCGGCATCTGTCCGAGGACACTGATGGATGCCATCCAATGCTGCCCGCATACCTTTCGACAACTATATGAACTAATCGGACGAAATTCGTGCAAACAAAGCAAATTTCAAATTAACCGGATGAAATTCATTACATTTCCAAAACTTCTCCTACAAAATGGACAAAATTCATTACATATTTCGCACAAGCTGTACTAAAACCTACTGTAAACCTAATATAAACGATCGCTGATGCCCGACCACCATGTCCGGCCATGAACTCGAGGAAGCCGACCATTGCCTTTGCCTCCTCCTCATCCGCCTCGATAACCTCCTCCTCTAGAGAACAAGGTTCTGAAGATTTCCACCTCCACGTCACCGTCAAGCGGCTAATCGGTCGCCGATGTTTACCCCACCAAGCTTGGCGTCGACTGAGTGGAGTAGCGGTGGCCTTCCTGGGACCAGATCGGCGGCGACCTATCGCGTACTACTCTTCCTCGCTGATGGTTGCGCGTGCGCACTCGCGCCGGCTTCATGGTCGT